>NW_004440193.1:33372-47535 GCF_000330505.1 Entamoeba invadens IP1
ACTATTAAGTATTGTTCTTTATTAATTTTGTAAAAGTTTTTACAATTATTTAAAAAACCAATTGAATTCAGAATTATTTCATCATTACTGTTTAAAAAAAAGATAATTTATTAATAACAAAATTATTATTTATAAACCAATAATTTTGGAGGAATATATTTGAATTATTAAAAAATAATAAGTAGTTTTATAATTATAATTATAATTTATTATGTTATGTAAATAAAGTAATGAAGATTAATTTTTGGGTTCAAAAAATTTCAATCAAAACTTGTAAAAAGAAAAAATTGTTTTAATTGGTGTATATTTTAACTTTTCTATTTAATTATAATAAGCTATAACGGATTCGTTATCTAAAATTATATTTAAATATAAATAAATTATTTTTATTTGATTAATTTTTAAACATAGTTTAAATAATGGTTTTCATTCATTATTATAAGATATTATTTAAAATTATTAATTAAAAATCAAAATATTTATTTATAAAATATTAAACCATGCTTCATTACTAATATATTTATAATTAATTATATAACTATATATTATAAAATTTATAATTTGAAAAACAATTAGTTTATTTAAAAGAAAAATAATAAATAAAATCAAATATATTGCTATTTCAAACTTATTTTAAGTCGAGGGTCTAATTATTTAAAAGACTTTTCATTTTTATTTTTTTATACCCCAACCCATTTTCTAAATTTGAAAAACCAAATAAAAATTTGGTATTTTTTCGTGTTTTTTAATTTAACAAAAACGTTTTTTATTAATTATTCTTATTTTCATTATAAAAATAAATAATATTATAGTCGGGGGATAAATAGCATTAAAAAGGGACAAAGGTAGTTAATTTTGATAAATATAATTTTGAAACTATAATTTTTAAAAAATCTATTTAAAGGTCAAAATAAACATAAAATTAAAATAATAATATAAATTATCGTTTTTTATTTTAAATGATTATAAATTGAATAATTGTAAATTTGTATTTCAAAAATAAACAATAACACCTCAATTTGTTCACTTAAAAAATGTGGAAGTCTAAAACGCAGCACTTTTTATGGTTTGTCTGAAACTTGTTTTGTTAAAGAATTTTTCCTTTGTTTTTTCCTTTGTTTCATTTCTTTTCTGCTCTTCTTCAACTCCAATTGTTTTAATGTTAAAATGGTCTTTCTCTTATCTTTTCTCAATGGGAATGGTTCAACAACGAAAGATTGAAAGATTGAAAGATTGAAATAACAAATGATGATTTTTCAGTGATTCCCTGACACTTTCAAAAATTGACACTGTTGTTAATTCATTAAACTCTGGCATTTTAACCATATACATCGTGAATATATATTGAAATACAGTTTTTAAACTGGTTTCTTGTATTTAAATTGCTTTTTTATGTTGATTGCCTGTGGTTGTTTCATCAAGGGTTCCTTTCTCTTCTTCTTCCATTGTTTTCAAAGATTGAATAATATCAAAAATAAAAAGTTATGGTTTTCTTTTATTATTTTCAAAGTAGTTAATTGAAAAAACCCTTCTAATACTTTTATGGTTAAATAAATTATATTTTATAGTTTTTTACTCAAATTAACTACTTCTGTCCCAAATTAACCCCCTTTATCACCCGACTATACCAAAAAATTATTAATAAATTAATTGTTTTTAAGAAAATAAATAACATTCGAATTTTTAATTATTTTTTATTAATAATTATTAAAAACAAATACAACGGGACCAACACTGACCACCACCACCACCTCTTAAAATAGATTTATTTTTTCTATTTCGAATCATATTCAAATTAAAATTATAGTAAATAGGTAACTGGGATAATATTAGGTCTGGTTCCCGAATTCAAGAAATGCCGAAAATTCACCTTGATTCAGTGGAAACCGAGAAAGACGGAGCATTGAAAAGAAGGCTCATAAAGACGCACTCAAACAGTCTGTTTGTGCACCGTTTCACCCACTTTCCAAGTCCTCCCTTGGCGCGGATCCCCCCCTGACCCCCCCGCAAGCGGGGGGGGGGGAACCACATCCGCGTCCACACAGTACGGACAAGGAAAGTGGGTGATATGGACGCACAAACAGTGGCTGAAAAGTGGACTTCCTTCAAAAAACACTCGCGGCAAATATTTTTTTTTGGTAAAGGTGGTGGTGGTGGTCAATGTAGGTCCCAAATACAACAAATAATATTTTTGAAAAAATAAACTGTACCATTATTGAATTATAGATATATTATTATTTTAACCATTTCACAATTATAATTTATAACAATTTAATAGTAAGAATTATTAAATTTATTTATTTAGTTTAATGCAAAAAAGAGAACAATAAAAAATACATGGCAGACACCAAATTGGAGGAGTTACAAAATGCGATCACACAACAAGAGTTGGACATTTCCGACTTAAATGAATTGCTCAAAGAAGACCCCGAGAACAACGAATTGGTAGCAATGAAGAAAGAAGCGGAGTCGACGCTGTCTTCACTGAAGGCGAATTACGACACATATCGTTTGACTATTTTACCTGAGGAAAACAAACTAACGAGTGACAGGCCCAAACAGGAGACTATCATATACAAACGTGGAGAACACGTCTTGGCACAAAACAGTCACGACAACGCTTGGTATGCTGCGGAGATAGTCGAATCCCTTAACCTCAAGTGTTGGGTTAAGTTTGGCCCAAGACACAATCAACTTCTTCCGATTGACAAAATCAAACCATTCACGCCAGGGACCGTTCCATTAGCTACAGTACAAGTCCAATTTAAACACAAAAAGTTGCCAACGGAAAAGGTCAGTGAACTTCCCGCCTGGACTAAACCTAAACCTTCAGACTCACAAAAGGAAATTCTTTTGAAAAAGAAGAAACGCCATCAACTCAAATCCGTCATGAAGTTTGTTTTTAAAGACAAGAAACGGACAAAAGAATTTACAAATAGACAACAGAGAGAAGAGGAAGATTTAACTCTGAAAAAGAACAACTGGAAAAATTTTGCAAAAAATTTTAAGAAGTGAACTAAGAAATGAATGTTTGACTCTTTTTTATATTCGTCGATTCGCTTTTAATACTTTGAACAGTTCACAACAAGAGGATCAAATAACTTTCAATACAACGAATCACTATCACACCCTTATAATATATATAATATATTATATATTATATGTAATGAGTGTGTCGACCAATCTATTCGAGTGATCACAAGTTGTAAATTGATACATTTTCTATAGAAAAGTGAATAGTAATATATAACTCTTATATAACTCACCCCAATAAACATATGGTTGAAATCAATAAATTTACTGCGAATTTACACTTCCAAACTTGTTGTTCCAGTCGACATAGAGAAGTAAGTCGTCTTGGGATACGGACGGTCTGATGGACTTCAAACTCTCAAGAAAATCCTTGACCTCCACTGGACGCACCTCAGAAGTCTTGACGTCGATGATGTTCAAGTTGTTTGAATTTAACTCTCGAATCGGTCCAAACGCAGCATCCCTCACTAACTCCTTCATGTCACTTCCTGAGTACCCGTCTGTCAAATTGCCGATTTTACTGATCTCCTCATCTGTCATCTTGTTGTTCACTTTCTTCAATAATGTCTTTACAAGCACATTTCGTGCCTCTAAATCAGGTAAGGGAATATACAACCGCTTCACTAACCGCCGACGCGCTGCTTCATCGATTTCTTGTGGCCGATTTGTGGCGCCGACGACCAAAATCCTCTCGTCCGTTGTTGTCCCCGCTCCATCAAGTCGGACAAGAAACTCAGTCTTCAGTCTCCGCGACGACTCGTGCTCAGTCTCACTTCTTGCTGAGAGCAATGAGTCGATTTCGTCAATGAATATCACAGAACGGACATAACATGAAGCCACTGCAAATAGTGCCCTCACCATCTTCTCACCTTCGCCAATCCATTTACTAGTTAACGCAGAGGCACTGATGTTGAAGAAAGTAGCGTCGGATTCAGACGCGACTGCTTTCCCAATCAGCGTCTTTCCTGTCCCCGGCGGACCAAAGAGTAAAATTCCTTTTGGTGGTGCGCGTAATCCTGTGAAGATATCTGGACGAAGCATTGGCCAGATAACCGCCTCTTGAACAATCTTCTTTGCTTGGGTTAAACCAGCTATGTCGTCCCAAGTCACTTTTGGTGATGAGTCGAGAATTTCATGAACAATTCGGGTGAGCAAGAGGGGATCACTGTTAACGAGTCGTGGATCGTCAAGGGGAACACCATTGACGTCACTTATGATATCCTCCTCCCCACTCTTTTTCTCTTTTGGTAAAGGCTTCTGTTTTTGGTCTTTCTCATCTTTGTCGTCTTTCTTGTACGGTGGCTGGAACTTCCTTTTTGGCTTAATCCCTTTCTTCAGGTTGTCTGCTGTTAACTTGTCGGACGCAGTCACAAATGCTGGAATGTCGGTACTCTTCGGAACCTCTTCGTCGATAACCACTTTACGAGAAACAGGCGGATTGACGGAAACAGGTTCCCGCTTTTGAAGTAAAGGTCTCTGAACCTCTTTAGTATCCTCTTTCTTCGGAACGGAAAATAACGCCGCACCACATGTTGCAGCCTTTACGTACTCTGGATCACGAAGCAGAGTCGAAATGTCATAGGGCTTCACGCACTGAAGGAAGGATGAGTGGAGGAAGGAAATATACTCTCTTTTATGAGGATCTTTTGACGAATCAACCTGGTCGAGGAGGCTGGCAAACTGTACATCTGTGATGTTTTCTGAAACGACTAAATTGTGGAAAAGTGACATAACAGGAGGACTTTGCGTCATTACGTTTTGGTTATCGAGTTGTCTATAATTGAGGAAAGAGAATGTATTAATAGAATTATATAATAGTTTAAGTATACTATATAAAAATTACCTTAAAGAAATAATAATAATAATAATATAATAATATAATAATAAATATTATTAAATAATAATAATACTAATTAATAATAATAACACAAAATGAATTACAGTTGAATTGTTTGGTAGTATAGAGGGAACTGGAGCTTAAAGTAGTCCAAATAATATTGTTGTTGTTGAAGCATATCTCTTGAGCTCGGGTATTTTGCTTTCAATAAATCGATAAGAGACAATTTGAGAGTGGTATATGGTTGTGTCAAGTCGGACTGGTTTTGGGTGTTTGCGTAGAGTGTCGTGAATGTGTCCAAATTATTTAAATAGGCGTTTTGAAGGAGAGCCATCTTCTCGTCGAGCTTTTTCCACCGAAGAACTTCAAGAGGGAAATGATTTTGCGAGTAGTCACAACTGCCCGTATTATTTTCTTGTGATGAACAGGCTCTGTGGATGTCTTGGAGGTTCTTCTGTGACTTTTCATAGTCAAAGGTATTAAACGCACGATTCAAGACGTGTGCGTGGATGAAAACTTTATGTAACTCGACAGCTTCATCGTCAATAGCCTTAATCTCGGGGACTATGTCGTCGTACTTTTTGTCGAAAAACTTTGACTCAAATTTGTTGACTCGTTCAATTAGCTCTTTATACCTCTCCAGATATTTCCAAGCTTTGTCCTGTTCAAAATAAATCTCTTCCTTCGAAAGGTGGCAGTTCCCATCACAGTGTTCACTTTCAGAAGACGACGTTTGACTCGGGTAGTGTACACGCGGAGTCAATGGTTTGTTGCCCATTGAAATTGAGAGTTTGTTAGCTATTTTAATTTATTCTTTTTTTCTGGTCATCGTTTGTCATGATTGTTAGCTATTTGATAGTATATGTATAAGTCGAATTAAGTCTTTTTCATAACACTTTTTCAAGCTTTTTCAATCAAGATGGAAATATTTAGTCGATTGTCCCATTTTGTATAATTTATTGAATTATAAAGTACTATATCTTGTCTAACTAAAGAGTTTGAAAACCGCTACAAAAAAACTATTTTTAGTTTTTATTGGACTTTTCGTTTAACAATATCGTTTTTATTTTTTTTCTTTACAATAAGTTGTTTTTTAGCATATTTGTATCACTACATTCAATTATTTGTTACTCGAATTAATAACAGTAATAATAGATTAGTCTCAAATGATTGATTTGTATATATGCCGTTTTACTGTAAAAATTAAGGCGATTAGTCTGTTATAACAAGTTCAGTATTGATTAGTATTAAAACTAAAAGTATTAAAACCCAAAAAATTACATTTTTATATATTTATTCTATCAAAAAATGTTAAACAATGAAAAAAAGAATTTTGTTTTGTTTTGAATGAAATTAAAAATTTAATACCAATACAAAAGAACTCTTCAAAAAGAAACGTTGTTATTAACACTTTAAATAACAATGAACAAAATTCAAGTGGTCTAAAAATCGGGAAATCTCGAGTTAATTATATAAATTTCCATTTTTTAGAGATTGTATTATGTGCATAAACAATATACAAGCCAAAAAAGGAAAATCATTAAAAAATGGATTAATATCCCTGAAAAAACAGGCCAAAACAAAAACAAGGGCGTTCTTTTAAGTGTTAAATTGAAAAAATGCTCAACTGTCTTGTTCTAATTGTTGGCAAAAGAATTCTTTAGTTAAAAAAATGATAAAGAATGAATATAAATTAGATTATTTGATCAACAATAAAAAAATACAATTTGAATAGACTTTGTAAAACTCAAAGAATTTTATTCCAAACAGTTTTCAATAAAATGAAATATTAAGAAATTGTTAATAATAGTTAAATATTTATATTCATCTTTCACCTTAATATGTTTAATATATAATAATGTATGATTTTATGACATTGAATATATTTGAACAATGTTGACACCAAATGCCATGCCTTTGTGATTCTTATTTCATATACTTTTTGTCAATATATCACTTTGCCAACCGTTTTTATTATTATAACAACATTATTATCAATTATAATTAATTATTTTGTTTTGACAAGACAAAATAAATCAACTTTTTGCTAAACATTTAAATTTTTATGTTGGGATTAATCTTTTAAAATTTTGGTAATAGAAAACATTATTATATCTGTTTTAAAAAACTACTTTGAAATAATGATGATATTGTATCGAAAAAATATTTCACAATATTCTCAAAAGACTTTAATATTGTGCATTTTGAAATGACTTGGTTGTAGATTCGAAATTGGCATATTATACAATTTGTTTATCTCCATTGTTACGATTTTTCAACAACATATTTTTAATATTGACTGTTTTTTTTATTTTACGGTTTTAAATTAAAAAACAAAATTTTAAAAATCTTGTTATATAGATGTGGGTATAAGAGTTAGCCTATTAAAAAATTGTTGATAAAGAAACCAGAAAATAGTAGTCATTATTTCTATAGTTCACTTTTTTCTCTTTTTGTTTTGAGAGAAAAGTTATTCCTGGCATACCCCAGAAAAATAGTTAAGTTCTGATACTCTATACAAAAAGTCCTGGCTCTGCTTTTTACCTGAGAACTACTATATGCCAGGTCTATGTCGATCAACAATTTTCACCGCCTTTGTACTCTTGCGACAGAAAATGCCCTTCAGAAAAACAGACTAACTCAGCAAGTCAAAAAGACATTTATCAACTCAAAAGGGCGGTTGTGTATAATTGACCTTACTGAAGAGAGTGAACCTAAAAACCCTCAAAAATTTCAGCAACCTGTCCATCAAAAAAATCCAGTAAAAATTGGGACAAGGCTTGAACCAGTACCAACAAAAACAATAGAACCACAAACAACTGAGGTATCAAAATACGTCTTAGAAGCATATAAAGACGACTTGAGCCTTTTTCAACAGACGTTTGGAAACTTTCCGTTTGAGACGAACACGATTAAAGGAGAGCTTCGTGTTTTTCTCAAAACATACTGCAACACCTTTTCTGATGGATTCATCAACGTGTTCAGTGGGGTCTTTCTGGACAACTTGGTGAAGAAGGGACGGTGTGTGGAGTGCTGGGCAGACGAGTTAAAAATGAACTTGACACATCAAGTTCTCCTCACCGTCGCAAATTTGTTTTTGAAGTATCTTGAACCTCGGTTCAAACCTTTTGTTGATGGGATTTACTTAGTGGATTACTCTCGAGAATTTATAAAAGCAATCAATACAAAGGGCTTCAATGCCCACGCGTTTGTGAGGAAGTTACCATATATGGCAGAGTGGTCTGTGGTGTGCGACTTCACACTCCTCAAAATATTGGCGACGTGTGGCATCGACTTAAAATTGATAATGGAAAACAAGGTCATTGGATATCAACTCTTTACATTACAACTCACTAAAACACAGCAAATATCCTTTATCGTAAATCGAATTTCAGAGTTAAAGGTTGCTTTGTGTGAGTAGCTTTTGTGTTCTTTAAAATGATTTGTTGTTTAAATTCGTTTTTTATAAAGCATTTTACAGAAGTGCCACAAAAGTTGTGCATTCTGAGCAATATGAAAACAAGTCTCTGCCCAGTCACCTACTCAGATATTCGCGACAATAAAACTATTAAAAGAATGACAGTAAAGGTGCAAATTAAAGCGAAATTATGTCACAATTTAAAGTAATGTGACATAATATCACTTCTAGTTTTTAAAACTAGTTCTTTGAGACAATTTACTAAATGGACTTGTAATAGTAATTTGTTTGTGTATTTGTCTACTTGATAAGAATGTTAATACTTTGTTAATAAGTAGTTATAATTTTGATAAAAAAATAATTAAAAAAAACTATTTAAAAACAGAAAACATTTCTCAAAAGTGAAACATTTTAAGTATTTCCATTGGTTTGTAAGTTCGAACTAGTAGCATCGAATTGGCCAAAACATCGGGCAAATGGGTTAAATCGGAGAAAAAAAGACGATTTGATAAAAACAAAACCTAATAATGATAGTAAAAAGAACCATTATTATACAATGTTTTATTTTGGCGACTCTTCAAAAGCCGTTTTGCTAGATGGTGAAATAGTATAAGCAAAACAAGCTATAATAAACCATATAAACCGATTGAACTATAAACAATTAAAATATGAATTAAAGAAATGCCGAAAACAAAAATAGAGAACGACGAGATAGAAAAAGGCTGGAATAACCCTGAAAATAAATGGCAAAAATAAGTAAACTCAACGTCGAAAGGATATAAAAGTCAAGAGGAAACTTGAATTTCAATTGAGAGATGAATACAGTGATGGAAACCGACGAGAAATGCCCTGCAACGTTTTTGCAGGACTATGTGATCTGTGTTAGCGGATACTCCAACGAAGAACGGATACTGTTGAGGAATATGATTGAGTTTTGTGGCGGATGTTATAACGAAGACATGGAGAGTCGCTCAGTGACTTACTTGTTATCTAAGAACCCAGCTAGTGATAAAACAAAACACGCGATGAGGTGGGGTGTTCCAGTCTTGACACACCAATGGCTCTTCGATTGCATGTCAGAGCGACGGCTCCTCTCAATCAACCCGTATCTGATCAATGCACGGAAATAATGTAAACTACTTCACTGTAATTGATATGACTTGTTCTCTCTTTGTTGTCTTGTTAATTCACTTTTTTGACTTCGATTTTTCTCTTTTTTTCTTCCTCTCAAGCCGTTTCTTACCCTCCTTTGATTTTTGGTGCGTGGAATTATAAACAGGATATCATTCAAGTATACTAAAAGTATTATTAATATACTTTTGGTATCCCACAGTTTCACAATTCATACGCTTTTTTTTAGGTGTAAAAAACTGAGTGGTGGTTTTTCCTCCATTTTGTGTTCTTGTTCTTTTAATTGAACATTAATAGTAAAAAAAGGGGTGTGAAATAATAACTTGAGATGGGTGGGTGTAAAAATCACATTTTGACCGAGTGTTTTGTGGCTGAGGAGATATCGCAAAATAAGGAAAGAGGGAAATCTCGATCGAAACAAAAGTGAGTCGCTTACACCTATTTGACTAACAACACAAATTGCAGAGAACAAAAATAGACGAAGACGCACATACACTTTATGTAATAATCAACATGATACAGGATTCTACAAGAAGTTGCAAAAAACACATCAACCTCATGAAAAAAACATCAAAGAAACACAAGAAAACACAAAACTCGTTGGACCAACGAACACTTTGGCGAGTCATGACAGAGCACTATTAAACTAGACAATTTGATCAAAATAACACTTTAAAATTTTCTTAGAATTTATGGTATTAAAAAACTATATTTAATTAATAGTTACTCATTTATATATTTAGAATAATTTTATTAATAGGAAAGTGCCTTCATCAAATGAGTTCGGAATTTTTCAATTGAATTTACATCATATGTATCCGACAATAACACCTAAAAACAACGGAAATAACCCAAATAAAAAAGACTCCAATAACCCGAAATAGACTCCAATCACGTCCAAATAAAGAAGTCTTTATTAAGAATAAACTGAACAATTCCCAAACAATCGGGAAGAGACGAAGATGGGTCCGGGTTATTTGGGAAAAAACACTAAAAAGTCCCGCTATTTTGGTATTGAGAGACGTTTCCAGAAATAGAAGTGGCGATAAAGGAAAACATAGAAAACACATATAAAAGTCAAGAAAAAAACTAGAAAAACACAAGAAGATGAGCATTGCGATGGAAACCGACGAAAAGAGCCCAGCTACTTTTCTACAGAACTATGTAATCTGTGTCAGCGGATACTCTGTCGATGAGAGACTCCTCCTCAAGAAGATGATCGACTTCTGTGGCGGATATTATATGGAAGACATGGAGAGCAGCTCAGTGACTTACTTGTTATCTAAGAACCCAGCTAGTGATAAAACAAAACACGCGATGAGGTGGGGTGTTCCAGTCTTGACACACCAATGGCTCTTCGATTGCATGTATGAAAGGAGGCTGTTGTCCATTTGCCCATATCTGATCAATGCACGGAAATAATGTAAACTACTTCACTGTAATTGATGTGTTATGTTCATCTCCTTATTTTTTATTGGTCTATCTCTTTTTTTCGCCTTTACTCGAACTTCTGTTGTGATTCTTTTTCTAATGATGTAAAAGAATGTAAACAAAGTTAAACCATTCTTTATAGTAAACAACTATATCTCCACCAAATAATTCTATTGTGGTTTTTTGATAGTGTAATTGATACGGAATGAGAGTATCAAATCGTTTGAGTGTTAATTTAAATGGAAAAACATCAATTCAAAAAGCTCCAAAGTTGGTTATAAACATAAATGTAATGTATGATATAAACAAATAGAAATATTTCATGCTGCGTATCAAACTCATAACAAGAAAAATAAAGAACAAGTGAGTAAGAACAGATCAAACTAGCCTTACCATTTCAACAGCGGGAATTCCGTTGAATTCACACCTCTCCCCAGTCAGTTCAAAGCCCACCTTGAGGTACATGGTGTGAATGTCCTCAAGCGCAGAAAGGGTCACCACACCACCTCCAAAGTTTTCGTGAATTTTCTCGCAGGTGTGAGTGATGAGTTGTTGTCCTTTTCCCTGCTTTCTGTAGTTTTTGTGGACAAGGACACGCGCGATTCTGAAGAGCTTTGGTTCTTCCTCAATCACTCTGCAGTAGCACACAATCCCATTCTCGTCCCAAGCAAAGGAGTGGTAACACGTCTCGTCTACTTCGTCCATTGGTGGGTGACCAAGATCTTTTTCACCTTTCTCACAAAAGACGTCCTTTCGAATTGCATAGATCTGTCTCAGTTCGTCTCCAGTTAATTGCTCGAGCTGCTTGAAGTGCCACTGCATTTTCCTTTCGAGGTCTAACACATTTTTTCGCCTTAAATATATCCATGTTCCGTTTTGTTCAATCTCCTCTCTCTCTTTTCTGCAAAACCGAAATGCCTTTTTAAGTTTGCTTATCGTTTTTGTTTAAAAAATGATGAAATTAATCAAAAATGGAATTGGACCCTCGTATATTGGTTTATACAAACAAAATGGAAGTTTTATTCTTATTTTTTCTAAATAATAAATACAAGCATTTAAAACCCGATAATAATTATCGGGTCAACAACATCATTTTAGTCCAAATATTAATTCATAACTTTGTTATTTGTATCAATAAAAATGCTTTTTCGTCGCATTTCTCTTTTTAATTTTTTTCATTTTATTAAAAAAAGAATCAACTTTTATTATTTTTAAATTATAATTATAATAACAGTTTTCACTTTAAATACCAGGTGATAAATATGTTTTCAATAGTACATAATAATATAGAGACACTCATCACAATGAATAAAAATTATATGTATTTAAAAAGTTGTTTACATGACACATGAATTAAATATTTAACACTTTTTTGTTGTTCTGGTGTTTATTTACACAACTTTATTACTGGTCAATATTAAAAATTGACTATAATTTGATATAAAGTTGTTATTGTCTTGATGTACATGTTACAATCTATCGCCGATACGTGTTGTTAATCCATTTTTAAATATTTTTTTTATAAAATGCTTGTAACTTACATTACATATACACATCAACTTATTTTAAACATTCATTCTAATTTACATAATGTGTGTTTTTTGTACAAAATCATTTATCATATATTGTTTGGCTTGTTAAACCAAACACAATCCGTTTGTATTATAGACTCGGTATCTTAGTCTGCACGCAAAAATAACATTCAACAACTTCTTTATATCTTTGGTGTTGTCTTTCTAAAATTTTTGTGTTTGTTCTACAATTGTTTTTGTTTATTATCGATTTGATATACTGTCTAACATATTTTATTAATTATTTATCAAGACCTCTATTATTTTCAACTGTTAATGTTTTTATGTTTTTATCACACCTTATCGAAATATGATATATATGTTAAACGTATAACACATTAAAGTATATAAAAGTTTTCGTTATAATACCATTACTTCTAATACCTTTTTATTTCTTATTAGTATTTTAAATCTCATTTAAATAACAAATACTTTTTTCTAATTTTTAACTATTTTATTATTTAACCTCTTTTTTTAATTTCAAAAACTTGTTTGTCTGTCTGTTTGTTTATACAATTACTATTTAAAACAATAATTAATTCATCAAAAAAAGAGGTAATTTATTTAAAATTTTATCTTTTCTTAACACTTTAAATAACATTGAACAAAATTCAAGTGGTCTAAAAATCGGGAAATTTCGAGTTTATTAAATAAATTTCCGTTTTTTAGAGTTTATATTATGTGCATAACATTACACAAGCCAAAAAAGGAAAATCATCAAAAATTTGATTAATATCCCTGGAAAAACAGGCCAAAACAAAAACAATGGCGTTATTTTAAGTGTTAAGGAACTAAACTTGAATAAAACGATAGTTAGTAAAAATTAACTATCGTTCGTATTGAAAAATCATCACAATTTATTATTAAGATTAGTAAAAACAATTATATTTATAGTATATTGCTTATTAATAAAATACTATTAAGAAGCGCAAGAATAACGTACAACTGAAATAAATAAATAAATAAATATATGCGTTAGACAAACATATATATGTAGATACAAAAAAAGTGTGTTAAAACAATATTTTTATTAATAAAAAAATCAATTACTATATTATATTACGAAAACGAAGAATGTCAAATTTCAATAATAATGATAATACTTAAAATAATTAATTTTAATTTATTTGATTTGATTGAGAGTCCAACAACATTTAAAGTTATTATTAATCAATTCCACAATTCAAGAAGTTGAAAGAAACAGATTATAAATTTTGATTATTGCAATTGTGATTTAAAAGTTGGAATGACTTTCTATTTCAAGTATTCATACTAACTCAGAACTCCATTAATTATTGAATCAATGGAAATCATTTTTTATTATAACTTTTAAATATTCAATTATAATAATAATACATACATCATTTATATTGATGAATTATGTAAATTTACAACACACAATGATTGTATTTTTAATTAAATTGAAACGCAATTAAATATTTTAATAGACAACTTAGATGTTTATAGTTTTTATACACCTCAAAAGAAATTATTAATTAATAATATAAGTATAGTAATAAAATGGTAATAACACAAATAGTTCAAAAGAATAGAAAGAGAACGACAACACAGTTAGCAACACCCAGAACTCTCCTGTGCAGGTGCTTTAGTCAAGTCTGCATTTCCGACGTGTGTGTCTGTGATATCTCCAATCCTTTGCATGACATCACGAGCAAGTGATATAAAGCAGTCCTCGACCTTAAGCGAGTTCTTTGCTGATGTTTCCAAAAATGGGATGCCAA
>NW_004440193.1:47635-72819 GCF_000330505.1 Entamoeba invadens IP1
GTCTCGCGGAGAGTGATGTCGTAGACTAATACGATACCCATGACACCTCGATAATAGCTCGAGACAATAGTTCTGAACCGTTCCTGTCCAGCTGTTTGATTAGTACATTTCAAACAATCAATTAACCAGATACTATGTGGTACTAATGACTAGAAACGTAAAAGGAAAACAAACCGGTATCCCACTTCAAGTCAGAATGGTACAGTGTTCTATATAGAAACAAACGATTTGAAGCTTCAACTTATGACCATCCAATTCAATGTTTTTCACCTGTGCGTCAGCGGTATTAAGACATAAAACAACAAACTCGAAAATCTATACCAACAGTTGTGATATACATCGGATTAAATGTGTCTTCCGAGAATCTAAGAAGTAAAGACGACTTCCCAACACCCGATTCTCCTATTAAAAGCAACTTGATGGTGGTGTCTTTGTTCTCTGCCATTTTTGTTGCTTTCCCAGTTCCTTTTTTATTCATTTTTTATTTCTTCTTCTTTGTCTTCTACTCGTGTTACTACTATTAGAAAAGACTGGTACTTCTATTATTTTAGTATAGTTTCTTTTTTTATAGTTGCTTCAATAATATTTAAATTTACTCAAATTGAAACTATAGTGTCGGGGTTTTTACGTAAGAGATACAAAATATGTCATTATGAAATGTTAAAAAATCTTAAAATCATTCATTTTCCAATTCAAATCAATTGATTGTGACTCTATCAAAATGAAAAAATACGGGTGTTTGTAAGTAATTGGTTTATAGTTCAATTTTGATTTATCTTTTGATTATTTTCCTGACTATTCAGTGAATTTACACCGAATTTTTATATATTTTAAAAGAATTATAAAAAAGTATTATTTGATTGTTTTTCTAAACAATTTATAAATGAGATAATCAGCATTCACTTCTTGATTATAATCAATACCTTTAATGGTGTATCGACGTACATTTTCAAACCAAAAGTTGATCAACATCTTTGTTTGTATTGTTCAACAATTACTTGAGTATAAATTAAAATAATTAGCTCATAAACTATTGTAATCATGTTATTTAATATATAGTATATATATACTATAACTTTAAACAATTTCAAAAAAATATTATATTATGTTCATGGAATTTGTCTTTTCCAATATTAATCAAAAAATTATAAAATACAAAAAAAACGAAAAGAATCCCATGTTTTTATTTGGTAAAAAAGTAATAAAATAATGAAAACAGTAACGTGTTTATAAATAATAATTATCAATTCTATTTTAAAAATTATAGATTATTATTATGAAATAAAATATTAAAATATGGTTTTGTTATAAAAAAAGTGTTTTTTGTGTACTTATTGTTTCCAACATAATTTGTTTAGGGTAGTATTCATTGTAAAAAACGGGAAAGTGAGTGGTTTGTTTTTAATATAAAAATGAAGTGAAACCAAACTTTTACTTTATTTCATTGGATTGTCTTTTTATTTAATATATTTTTACAGTAAAAAGGCAAAAAGCGACTTGTTGTCAGAGTTTTTCTTTAAATACTTTTTGAAAAACAAAAAATCCACACCTTATAAAGTATAGTTGTGTTAACTATACTTTATAGTTTTCCAATTATTTAGTAAGAATCAAAAAACGAACTCGATTGAATAAAGCGCTATGCTGTTTCCGTTTCTTTTCTCATTAGTTTATTCCACCACCGTGTTGGTGTGTGCACCGGGGTGCTCAACGAATGTATGCACAGCAAATTACACGTGCGATTCCGTGTGTTCTCCAAATTATGAAAACGATGGGTCATGCCTCCATTGCAAATGGACAGATCCCAATGGAAATACTGCCGAGGCATACCTTCCAAGTGGTGATGAGTGCGTTTCATCGACAAATATTGTCGAGAAAACAAATTGGGCACCGACCAATGTCGACAGTTACGTTTTGAATACGCCAATCTCTTTCACTTTAGACCAAACCTCCCCAGTCGACTACGGATTTTGTTACTCAAGGCAAAAGTACACTATATCGAAGTGGGGTTCACTGAAGTCCTCTCTTTTGACAAAGAAGTTTGTTAACGTCAAAATTGATAAAATTGGCAAATCTGAGCTGTCGGTGGACATCACTAACACACCAATAACAGAGGCAGATCCACTCTGCTTTGCTCACACTACACTTTTTGAGGAGGACGACTCTTTCAATCTCCAATTTCCTGTCGTCTCACCTTTCAAAGACTCTCAGTCGACCGGAGATGAGGAATTTCAATTCACTTTTTTTGTTTCTGTGAAGGAGGTTGAAAGTACACAAATTACTTTAACTATCACAGAGACAGACACTTTACTGTTGAAAAACTTGTTCCATGTGAATCAAAGCATTGCAGATGAGGTGTCTAAGGACATTTCAAAAGCTTACGTCTATCCACTTCCTTTCGAATCACAAGGACAAGTCCTTTTCACGACATGCATGCCAACTGTTATGATGAAAGTGTTGACTTTCACTGTACAGTTCACCGGACCCTACTCAATCTTGTTGGACACTACTGAGAAAAACAGGTTTTCGTTGTTGGCGGAATACACCGGAGAATTGGACAGTAGTGCGAATAACGGGGAGTGTCTACAGACGTGGAATGGACTTCCAGTAGGTTCAACGTCTTCGTCTGAAAAGAATGGCGTCTCTGTGAGAATCAAAGGTGATAAAACAACAACAAGGCACTTTGCGGTGATGTCAGAAGACTCTCGGGCACAAGTGAGTATTAAGGTGAAGGGGTTGTGTCCGAATGATTGTCATGAAAATGATGGCAATGGGAGATGTGCGCCGAGTGAGGGTGGGTGCATCTGTGAGGAGAAGTATGGAGGAGATGATTGCCATCAACTCTGTTATTACTACGGGTGGCAAGTGTCCAACACTGATGGGTTGTGTTACTTTGGAACAAATGACTGTGACCAATATTGTCATTGTTCCAGTGGGAATTTGGTCGACCATTTATGTGTGAGTGATGCGTGTGCAAATGGGATATTAGGCCCTGGCGTTGAATGCATCTATGGGAACGAGGGATGTATGAGGAACTGCCAATGCGAAATAGGAGAGGAGTTTTCCCCTGATGGAACGGGCCTCTGTATTCACACGTTGTGTGGAAATGGCCAAATAGATGATTTGTATAACACGGAAAATGAATTTGTGAGGAGAGAAGAAGTTTGTTTAATTGAGGCAAATTGTATCATATATAATAGTATTGTGTGAATGTGGAAGTGACATATAGTGTGATAATGGCACCAACTGTAATGCGTCGTGTATGTGTAACCCTGGATTTAAACAGAATCCGGATTCGAAAACGAATTGCATTGAAAAGGGGTTGTCGACGGGGGAAACTGTTGGTATTGTAGTTGGATGTGTTGCCTTCTTTATCATATTAGTAGTTGTGTTCATCATTGTTTTCATCTTTGCTATGCAATTCAAAAAAGTTGACATTTCAATTTTCAAACTTCAACAACCGACATATCACTACTACATCTCAGGAGCTAAAAATGTTGCCCCATCAAAGGAAGGAAGATACATCAT
This sequence comes from Entamoeba invadens IP1, assembly GCF_000330505.1. Lineage (NCBI taxonomy): Eukaryota > Evosea > Mastigamoebida > Endamoebidae > Entamoeba > Entamoeba invadens. The sequence continues at coordinate 51,161 of NW_004440193.1, forward strand.
TGAACCAATTGATTTGGACTATGGCAAGGAAACTGAAGCTACGGCTATTGAAGACACTCGCTTTGAGACAATTGAAGTCAAAAATAAGAGTAAAAACAAATACATGATGATCATTATTCATACCCCAAACTGCCCGAAGTACGTATTTCACTTTGAGCCACAAGTTGCGATATTGCGTCCGAACGCGAATTACTCGATGATATCGTATATGACCCTTCATGCAACTACTAAAATACGCGATATGAAAATCCCATTCACGTTGTGGTTTTCGAAGAATAGACAAACATTGACAGAGATTGCTTCATTGCTCAAAGACAAGGACTTTGAGAATTGGACACCAGAAGATAATAAAAGTATCGAGCACCTTTGCAAAAATGTTGTGCGTCGACAATACAACAACTTCAGAATCACTACGGATGCAGCAAGTTCAACCCATATTGATTTGGACGAGTTAAACATCTCGGAAAAGCCTATTGCCGAAGGTGCGATGGGTAAAGTCTTCATTGGGAATTACAGGAGTGTCCCCGTTGCTATTAAGCAGTTCAGGTGGGAGAATTTGGACGAGGCGGAAGTCCAAGAACTGAAAGATAGTGTGGTTGCTGAGTGTGAGATGATGGCGAAATTGAGGAATCCGTTTATTGCGAGTTATATGGGGTCGGTGACCTATTTGCCACAAGTGTCAATGGTGATTCAATTCTTTGTGTTGGGGTCGTTGGGGGAATACCTCAGGTCGAATAAAGAGGACTACGTCAAATTACCATACAAATTGAAAGTGCGAATGTTGTATGATACTTCACGTGGAATGCAATTTTTGCACGATAACAAAATTGTCCATTTGGATTTGAAGCCCGACAATTTGCTTGTGAATTCACTGGACTACAACTCAGCTTGCACCTTGAAAATCACGGACTTTGGGACATCCAGGTTCACAAAGAAAATAGCTAAAGGAGAAGACAAAGGTCTTGGAACTCCTATCTATGCAGCACCAGAGGTTTGTTCTATTTCCATTTAGTTGTGTATTGACTAAGTAATAGACGTACAAAGATATTTACTCATATGCGGGGGATGTCTACTCGTTTGCGATTACAGCGTGGGAAGTCTTTTATCAGGAAGAACCATATAAGGACTTCAAGTCACTGTTTGAGATCAAAACATTTGTCTCAGAGGGGAAACGCCTGAAAATAGACGGGACAATGCCACGATTGTATACACAACTCATCGAGAATTGCTGGAAACAAGACCACACAAAGCGACCGACATTCGACATTGTCTCGAACAATTTGGTCAAAATCGACGACGATATTTTAAAGTCGGTACAGAGCCTTGTAAACTTGGATTTGGGATATTCACAAGAGAAGATCGAGACTCTTATCAACAACAGAACACAAAGAATGCAAAAGCAACTCAACGATATTTCAAGGGACTAATTTGCCACCTTTATTTGTTTCATTGTGTTTCAACGAAATTATACAATGGTATAGTGTAACATATCAAACAACGAAAATACACCAGTTATAATAAAAAGTCCCACCCCCTATTGTTATGTGGAGTTGGAAGTGACAATTTGTCGCATATGATTTGAAAATCCATCGATTGCATCAATTTCATCTTTTGCTTTAATCATCTTTGAATAGTCTGAATTGTGCATTAGAATCACTGCACACAAACAAACATAACTAATACAATCTACTATACCACAAGATAAGGAACCTATGTGTTAGTACTGTACACAACTCTGACATCAACAAACCTTGATAGTACAAGACAAAAGCAGTCATTGCAAGGAGAAATGTCATTAAAAGGAGAAGGTATTTGCATCTGAATTGAAGGTTATCGAGCTTCTGAAGTTGTGGAGTTTTCCATACAATAGCTAAGAAGGCGAAACAGTGTCCTCCATAAGCGAAGAGTGATAAATAGTGCACAATAAACATAGTGAGGGGAATACCATTAAGCATGTAATTAGGAGGGAACAGTTTATAAAGAGGACACACAAAGAGAAGGACGGAAAAAAGAAGTGCGGAAAGGAATGAGAGCGTGAAGTAATACTTGTTTTTGTGTGTGATGAATAACGAAGCAAGAGGAATGTGAAGAGCAATTGTATAATAGAACCACACCAATGACACAACGATGCCCATTGATACCGAAATATACCACTCCGGCGGCAGAACAGAAACTTCCATTAACATTGGAAGTGCTTTTGGAGGAAAATGGTGTTGAATGATCGCAATAACTATGTTTATTGCTTTACTCGTGCCATCAACTAAGAGAGCCAACTTGACCATAAGTGGTGTCAATCCAATTCCATTGTGTAAAACCTGTTTCAGGTCGTTCATTACCATTCGTTCTAAGTTTTCGAGTTTTTCATCAACGGCTGCGTTTTACAGGAAGTGCTTGATTTTACTTTTGTGTGGTTATCTTGTTGTTCTATTTCTCTTAGTACTTTTCGGGATCTAAAGGGTGTTCTCTTTCTTGTGTTTCTAATTTTAGGTGTCATCGTATTGTTTTGTTTTTTTGTGAAACTAAAAAAAATAACAAGTAAACTATTTGAAACCAATTTTCAATGGTTTCAATCCATCCTCTGTTTTTTTTCTTATATTCAATTTCAAATATATAATTAAACTATACTTCCAGTATTTAAAGTATGTTTAATTATACTTATAATTCAGAGGATATGTGTTTGATTACTATTATTAAATTAATAATAAACTAGTATTTCAACAATGTTTTTTTTAATTATCATTAAAAATATATAATTTGCTAATGATTACCACAATAAAATATGTATTGAATTAAATGTATCATTCTTAATATATCATTTTTAATATAAAAAGATTATTTTTACAAAACTGTATTAGTACTTTACTATTAAAAAGTAAAGTTTTATTATTTTCAAAAATCAATGATAAAGAACTGGTAATACATAAAAGAATTATACAATTACAAGAAGAATACAATAAATTAATAAGCTTAATAATTAATAAAAATAAACTAAAACATTTATATAATTAATATAAAGATATAGTAGAGTTGTTTTACCAAACATTAACAGAGAAAACAAAACACTTTGTTGTGATATGCCAAATATTTTTAAAAAATATTTAACAGACTTAAACGATGTGTTAAAATTTATCAAACTCCTGTTCTCTGGTGTTTTTTGTCAAATACAAATTTATTTGGCATTATTTCCTTGTAGTTGGAATGATATGAACCATTTTTTTGAAGACGAAAATACAGTGGACAAACGAAAACAAAACACCAAAGAAATGCACTGAACTTCGGGAAAATATGATAAATTGTATAGGTCTTACAATAGTAAATATATTATAATAAAAAGGAACAAATAAGAATTCCACACATCCTTGAAAAAAACGGGTAAAAATCCTTTTGAGTATAAGGCAAACTACTTTAGGTTTAATGCCAACACGTCACTCTTTTTTATTTTATTTTTCAAGGGATGGTATTAAAAAACACACCCAAGAGGTACTGCTTTTGAACCGAGCTTCAATGGTGAAAAGTATCAATTAGAAAAATTAATTCTCAGATCTTTTTACCAGGCAAAATGGCCGAACACGACAGGTTAACAGAGCTGATGAGCTCCCCGTTTGAGCGGAGCATCACACTAACATCTTCATACCTAGTCTCGTCTTTTTCCATCTGGGGCCTTCCCCCCAATTTCAAGGTCGACGAATTTACTTTTTGGAAAAAAAGTTACAGCTACGACGCTCAGATGCTTTATTGCTCGAAAAACGCAGAACTTCAACAACACTTTGCAAAGTTTATTGCCCCACAACCCGTCACTGTTACAAACACCAACAAGTTAGACATTTTAATGACTCCCCCGAAGAAGTATCTTCTTATCTTACCTGGAGAGACTACAACCTCTTTCTGTTTGTGTTCATTGCTTTGTTTTGTTATACAGTTCTTGTGCTTTTGAACTTGTGATACAAATATTTACGTTAAGGCGCATGCATTGTGAGAAAAGAGTTACTCCCATTCCCAAGTGACTTTGTACAAGAAACGAAGTTGCAACAGATATACACATATGGGAACAACCAACTGGTCACCGACCGTATCTATTGTTTTGTCTCGGAATTTCCTTTCATCAACGCACTCTTTGCAATGTTGGAGGATATGGAGCGATACGATTTCCACTCGAAGCTGAACTATATCAGGACTTTTTACCTGAGAAACGGGGGGAACCCAACAGAAAAATACGTGTCAGATAAAGCACGAATGGAGGCGTACCTTTCTCGCGTTTTAAAAGTCCAGGCACCTTCACTCACACAAATAGAGTACCCGATCGAAGTCACGCCCGCTCCAATAAGATACTTTACACGAACTTCTATCTATTCCACATACCCAACATCAGACCAAATGCCCGCCTGTTGTCTTAATATGATAGGGGACTACGCGTTGTGTCGAATGTTTGTAGGACTTCAACCGAGTGTGATATTCAATGCACTTGCTTCCTTGCTCACAGGAAGTTCAGTGATACTGGTGGGGAGTAACGCGTCACTTATCACTTCTTCTGTCTTTGGGTTACTCACATTGATGTACCCTTTCATATGGCAAGGGGTGTTAATCCCCTTTGTCCCTGTCGCATTACAAGAATTTCTTGAATCGCCCGTGCCAAGTCTCTACGGCACAGAAATACCAACAGATGTCACTCGTGTCAATGCAAATGTTTATCAACTTGAACATGGTAACTTGTTTGACCCAAATTTGGCCAAGAAAATTATTAAAACAATTCCTTCGGTACAACACAGTCTTCCATTTCTGGGGGAGTTGACTGCAGCAGTGAATTCATGTGTTGTTGCGACGTTTTCAGAAGTCACAAAATTGAAATCGTTTGAAGAGAGAGAACGAGCACTTGAAAAAATTCCACAAGAGAAATTGGTGAGATTTTCGACGGAAGTCATCCAAGCAGTCAAACATCAATTTTATGATAAAATTTTAACGATCATGAAAAATTTCTGCATGTCGCACGGCCCAATCGACTTGACCGATTTTAAACGAAAATTCCCACAACTCATTAAACATGAAACACATAAGAGATTCATCATCGACATGATCGAAAGTCAACACTTTAACGTCTGGTGGTATAGAAATAAGATGAGCGAACTCACTTCAAAAATCGTACAACACCCATCACCAACGAGTTTTGGGGGCTCAAGAGCACCTTCAGTCCCTTCATTGTCACCTTGCAGAACACCAGATATCAGGCCTGAGGAAATGAATAAGGAAGCAAAGATGACAAGTCCACAAACACCACTCGACATCGAATATGGGAAAGAAAGACGTTCCATTGGCGAGAAAACAGTGCTGAGAAGTGACCATAAAAGCACACAAAAAGGAGAGCACCACATAACAGTTCCTAAGAACGAAAAGGTGGACTGCATAAAAACCCCAGGTCCTGAAAAACAAGAGGAAAAAATTGAAGAGAGTATTCAACAAACAGAGAATATGACCAATACAAGAGGAGATGGTGTGGCAGGTCAGGAGGAGATTCAAGCGGAAATAAAGACCGAAGAAAAAGTCGATCAAAAGGAGAAGGAGACCCACGAAGAAGAAAAAGTGAGTCCACCATCACCTAAGGAGAACAACACACAGAACGTCGAGCAAGAGAAGAAAAGATGCATCGACCCATTGTCTTAATTTCTTATATTTGACTTTCAACGCAGATGTCTTTGTTTATTATACTATAAAGAAAGTATATACTATAGTTCTAGTATAGATGGTAAAAATATAAAAAAACAATTATTCTAGTATCATATAGTATAGTATTACTTTCCAGCCAGTTAGTAAGGAACTTGATATCTCGAAGGCAAGATGAGCGAGCCAGCAACACCACGAGAAGATGCAAAACAAGACAAACAATTTGAGAAGGACAAGGAGAATATCAAGAAGTACGCGAAAGATCTCAACCGATTTTTTTCATACACGAAGAAGCGTCCGAACTTCAAGGTGGTGTACTCGTCGACGTTGTACGGGTTTGACCGAAAAAAGTTGTACGACACAGTAACAGGGCAGGGCAACATTATGTTCTGCTTTGAGACAGTTAAGGGCGATGTCTTTGGTTGTTTTGATGAACTTGAAATACCTGAGGCGAACAAGTATGGGTCGAACTCAATCAACAACGACCCACACTACTTTGTCTTCTCTCTTGTGAACAAAAGCTTTTATGGAGCTTTTTCATTGACACTTTCCGACCAAAAAGAAAAGAAAAATAAGGCTTTTGCTTACACACCCACCCCTCGTGGTGTTGGTATTGTCGACGGTGTAACTAATTTAGGCACTTCAATGGTGACGGGAATCACTCAGGGGATTACACAAGGTATCACATCTTCTGTCGATGTTATCAGCACCATTGGGCAGACCTCCACCAAAGACTCGGAAGACAAAAAGAAAGTCCGGAGTTTGTATGTGTCGTCTGTGGTGAACACGGATTGGTTGCTGGAGACGTATTGTGGGTTCATCATTTCGGGCAATGAGGTGATGTTCAACAAGCGAATGGGAAGTTATTACAAAATCGACGTAGCGCCAGAAGTCCTCAGCGACGATGAAAGGCAGAAGGCGGAGTTTCTGTCGAAGGTGCAAGACCTTTTTGTTGGAGGGAATCAGCCGAAGGCGGTTGAGTTGAAGAAGATGATTGTCATGCAATTCACCTTCGACACTAAAAAGTAAAATTCAGGTATTAATTGTTGTTTTGTTGCAACAAGGGACGCACAGATATCGCCACATTGGTGTGTAAAAGCAACATAAAAAGATAATTCAATTTGAAAGCGGGTGGATTGGAGTGACTGGCTTTTGCTCCCAAAATATGTCGGACACTTTCTTTGTCGAGTTCTCACAAACTAGGAGATACAATTTTCGCTTCACCACGGACGACGCAATGATGGTATAGATCTCAAGCGCCTTCTGCTTTTTTGTGAAGTTCTTGTCTATAAATGTGTTGAGCTGTGTTTTCCATTTGTCGATATCATCACCAAACTCGTACTCAACTGAAATGTCCTCGATTGCAGTTGTCACATTGTTCCACAGTAACATGAATTGATCTTGTTTGAGACGCGGATACAACTTCTGAATGATCTCTAAACCTTTGTTGTACTCGGCTACGACCTTTGCTTTGTTCTCCTCAAGAGTGTCATCTAAGGTGCCATTCCCATACACCCCAATATGCTTGATCAGTTTGAAGACTCTGCTATATGTATGAAGAGGTGTCGCTTGTTTATAGTCCTCGATACAGAAAGTAAGAAGGGTTGTCAGCACCGCCTTTCTATTTTCTCTGTTCTTCTTCCCAAGAAAATCGTAAGCCCCTCCTTCTGAACTAAATTTCTGTTTTTCGCCCTGAATGCGAGAGGATGACTCAAAACACTTTGTCTCGGTTTTTGATGAGAACCAAGGGAAGCACGACGTCACATCAATGGAAACATTGATTTTGGGACTCTCATCACCAAAGAGAGGGTCTTCGCTGTCTTCATCCTCCATAATAGACATCAGTGCGACGGGAGCCGAGAGTTGGAGTGGATTGGAGAGGAACGATCTTGAAAGAAGGGAAAGTGGTGGTGTCTGTGTGATGAGTAAAAGAAGTGTTACCGCACAGTGGAAGTCGATTGTGTTGTGTTCTTTGAGTAAGTAAACGATATTGTCGCAAAGTCTGTTGTTTTCGCCAAGGGGGAGAATTGGCACTATCAAGCAATGGGAAATAAGGGCGAGGAATTGAGTTGGGAACTTTGATAAATAGAGGTGAATTAAGAATTGGAGGCAGTCGACTTTCTTTGGAGTTGTTGCTGTAGCGGAGATGAAAGCTGGGAGGATGTGTGGGTATATCATTTTGTCGAAAAGGGAATATGTCAAAGTGTCTGGGTATGGTGGTGGCAGTGTCAGTAAGTCGGTCAAAAAGTAAATGTCATCGATCATGATTTGGAGAGTAGTGGGAAGGGAGTGGACATGTCTGAGTATTAAAGTGAATAAGTGTGGGTAGAAGTGTGATCTTGAATATTCGAGATAATACGCGTTAAAAGCTTTGTCGGTAGTGAACGCAGTGAATTGGAGGATGATGTTTCGTGCGTGAGAGACAACCATTGAGTCTTTGTGACTCAACAAAAGAACAGCCTCACTTAAAATCGGACATGTGTTCGTCTGATGATTATAAAAGAATTGAAGTGTGTCATCAGTCAATCGCAAAGAAATACTTTTGAGCATCGAAACATAAGGAGATATGATATCGTCGTCGTTTCTGTCGATGGGAAGGTTAAGTATAGTGTCGATGTTTGTTTGACTGAGTAAGAAATCTATGTGTAAGAATAGAGAAGAATGATAGACTTATAAAACGCAGACTACAGACGTTATCAAAGGAAATAGTGGTAATGTAACAGAAGATACAAACAGAGAAAATTTGTCTGCTTAATGTTCTCGACGAGAATGGCGAAGCATTGGAGAAACTGGAGAGTAGCTGGTTTCTTTCCTTTTTTTACTATGTCGACGATGACGGGAAAAAGATTATCGTCGAGGAAAGCGTCGGTAATACCTTGATTGTGTTTGTCGCCCCAAACCAACATTTCCACGGTGTCCCGCATTGCGTTGAGATGGACTTGGATGTCTTTTTGTGGTGTTGTGAGAATTTGTCCGAGAACACTGTAAGTCACAATTAGTTGAATAAGACGAAATACAATACAAACTGCATTTTTTTCTCATTGAAGCGCTTTGAGTTGTCTTCTTTCTTTTCACGAGAAAACATAATCAATTTACAGTTTCAAAGAATTTTTAAAAGGAAATCTTATTGGATATAAAAAGAGTCAAAAATTGAAAAAAATTTCAAAACCAAAAAATTCAAAACAACACCAAAATATCATTTATGGTATTGATGGAGTTCTTGGGCGGAAAAATGTTATAAAAAACATAATAACTCGAAAAGATAAAAAGAATGACTCTGGTGAATGAGTCGACTATAGTCGATTGTCCTGATGAAACCACTGTTTTACAACTCGACCTTAATGCAGACACCGCAACAGATATAGAGGAACAAGACTCGACCCTCATACTCGACATCACTAAAGAGAAAAAACGGATGGAACGGGAGGAAAACAACCGTCTCAAAACACTTGGGATCAGAAAACGACTTCCTCGAGCATGTAAAGGTGCACCAATGCCAAGGTTCAGTGAGTCATCTTTTGCTCAAAAAGAACAGATCACAAAAGATGGTGTGAAACAAGCTTTAAATAAAGTGTCAAAGAAGTTGAAACAAAAAGACACAAAAATTGTGAAAGCGCCAAAGGGTGAGGTTATTTATAAGAAAAAGAAGAAAAGCAATTTGAAGAAGACAGACAATGAGAACACAACTGAAAGTACTGAATCTAAAGAAATGTCAGAAGAATCTAATCAAGAAATAGCAGAAGAAAAAGGAACGAAAGGTGAAGAAGCAAAACAGCTCAAACGAAGCACGTTAGAACCAAAGAAATTTAAGAAGCCTGCAAAACTGAGTGTTTCTTTCAAGTCATACAAATCTTCAAAACGATCTGAAGAACCAAAGGTAACAGAAAGTAATACTAAAACAGCAAGTTGGCAATATTTTGATCAAAATTGGGTCGATTTTGGGTCTGAAGACTCCGCAAGGATCGAGAATGAATATAAACAACTCGTTGACCACCCCAAGTGGACCAAAGTTATTTTGCAAATTGGAGACAACAAGATCAGATTCAACTTCAAACAAATGTTGCAAACTGGAAAGGACAAGATACCGAAGAGTATCAAAAGAACGCTTATTTGATTTTGGTGTGTATGTTATGGATTCTTTTTTTGACTTTTTCAATGGGTATGGGGAGTGCGTCTATTTATGGTGTAGACACACACTTCAACACAAGATGGCTTAGAAAGAAAGGGAATAGTTTTGTCAAACTATTGTATAGTATTAGTATAGTTATCCACTAATTCATCTGGGGGTATAAAACCCTACAATTGACTTCATCTGGATTAAGAACCGATGAGAGTAGGTGTACTCACCCCAATGGCAGAAGAACTTGAGGCGGTCTGTCGAGTCTTTCCAAACTGCGAAAAGAAAGAGAAAAACGGATTCGTTTATTATGAGACACGTTTACAAACCAATGAAGTGATTGTTTTTCAGTGCGGAGTCGGGAAGGTGAACGCAGCCGTTGCTGTGTCGATATTAAAGTACGAATTCCAGGTGGACATTGTTATTAACTCGGGGTGTGCTGGTGGAGCCCTTCCGGAACAAAAAGTCCTTGACATAGTCATTGGGACCGAGTTGGTCTATACTGACGTGGATATTACCCCTCTTGGATACAAATATGGACAAATCTGCGACGAACCGATGTACTGGAAAACCGACGATAAACTTATGGCTGTTGCAAGAGATGCGACAAAGGACGTATCAAACGTCTGCTATGGTATAATTGGGACTTCGGATGCATTCTGCACCAAACCAAAAATCGAAGAGATGCAGAGCAAATTTGAGCGGAAGGTGGCATGCACAGAGATGGAAGGGTGTGGTGTGGCACACGCATGCACTAAACTCGGGATCAAGTTTTTGGTCATCCGATCGCTTTCTGATGTCCCTTCTGCAAACGCGGAGAACCATATTGAGTATAGGGTGTTTGTCATCCAAGCTGTCGAGAACATTGCGAAAGTCCTTTTCAACATCATTTCTAAGTTAAATTAAAGTCAATTGAGTCGTTCCACTTTTTTTTTCTCAAGAAACTTGAAAGTCAAATGTTCCCTATTAAAGTTGACCCAGTCCAACTCTCCCTCGACTTCGAAGACCTCCCGCAATCCCCACAACAACAACAACAATCGCCACCATCTTCACAACTACAAACGAACCGACAAAGCTCACAACAATTGCAACCATTTTAGTGTGTTTGGGTTTCTTGTATACAAACCTCTAAAAAGAAAAAGTTACTCTAATTACAATAAAATATGTTTTATAGTTAAATATAGTTATTACTACGTGTTTTACCTTAGTAATAAATTACTAGATTACTAATAGTTAAAAAAACTGATTTAATTCTGTTCGAGGAGCAATGTCTTTGGTGGCTGATCGGAAACTTCAGCAGGACCATAGTACTGAACAGCACCTGGGAAGGCATAATCCTCAGCAAGGGCCCAAGCTTCTCTTTTCGACTCGTAATATTTGAATGGCTTTCCATTCAGCTCGACAAGAGCTTTTTGGATGACAGGCTTGAGTGAGCCGTTTCTTTGTTCCATGTTCATCATGACTGTCAATGGCACACCACCACAGATCCATTCAGTGGATGGGCCCTTCAATCCAGAGATGCAACAGATTTGTCCCGTCTTCTTATAAGCAGCAAGGATGAAGGAAGTGTAGCCAAGAGCATAACAGTAGGTGGCATCAAAGTTGGTTGGGAAAGCACATCTTCCTTCATAACCGAAGAAGTGATGAACTGGGGTGAATGGCACTTTAGAACCTCTTCTCTTTAATTCGTTCTTAATAATACCAGAGACAAAGGTTTCAGTCTCAATGGCAGAGACATTCACATTGCCATGTGGATCTCTGTCTAACAACAATTGTTTGGCAATGTTGTCTGGGAGTCCTGAGAACACTTCACCCATCTCCTTTGGGATGTGTTCAATGACAAAAGCTTTTTGTTGAGCAAATTCAGTCAACTTGGCATACTCTTCCTTTTTATGAGCAAGGAGATCATTCAACTGCTCAATGAGAACTTTAACTTCTGGAATAAACTCAAGAAGACCTTCTGGAATCAAAACAACACCAAAGTTTAATCCATCTTGGCTTCTCTTGACAACTAAGTCGGTCAATTTGTTTGCAATTTGATTGACAGTCATCTTCTTGGCTTCAACTTCTTCTGAGACGATAGCATATGTTGGTTGTGCTTGGAGGGAAGCTTCAAGAGCAATATGTGAAGCACTTCTTCCCATCAACTTGATGAAATGCCAATACTTTCTTGATGAAATGGCATCTCTTTCAATGTTTCCAATTGACTCGGAATAAGTCTTGCAGGCGGTATCAAACCCAAAGGAGACTTCAATGTACTCGTTCTTCAAATCACCATCAATAGTCTTTGGAACACCAACAAAGACACATTTGCTGTTCTTGGCAGCAAAGTACTCGGCGAGTAAAGCACAGTTAGTGTTGGAATCATCACCACCAACTACGATCAAGGCATCGAGTTCAAGAGCAGAAATGTTCTTGAATGCGGTAGCAAACTGTTCGTCGGTTTCAATCTTTGTTCTGCCAGAGCCAACGATATCAAAGCCACCCATATTACGGTATTTGTCAATCAACTCTGAAGTGATCTCAATGTACTCATTCTTCAAGATTCCACCAGCACCACACTTGAAGCCAAAGAGCTTGTTCTCCTTGTTCCCTTTCATAAGACCATCATAAAGACCAGCAACGACATTGTGTCCACCAGCAGCAGGTCCACCAGAAAGAATAAACCCACATCTCATTTTTCTGTGAATCTCCTCGGACTTTCCTGCAGCAAGCTTGGCAGCTGGGAGACCATAAGTGTGTTTGAAGAGCTCGGAAAGCTCCTTCTGATCGACTTTCGACTGAGTCTTTGGTCCATCTTCAACAATCACGTTGTCAATATCGACAATGTGCTTGGGAAGAACTGGCTGATATTTCAGTCTTAGTGTGTGGAGTGCTGACATTATTTCTGAATAGAAAGAACATCTTACCGCCCCTTTTTATGTAGCAACTGATCAGCACTATGTGGCGTTGTGTAATCTTCTATATGAAACTATTAATGTGTTATTCTTTTTATTATTCCTTGGTACACCCATTATATCTTCAGAGAATACTATTGGCTATTTTCTTATTTCTTTTTTATTTCCTCAAAAACTAGAAGATCAATGAATTTGAAAGAACCAAGTTTATCATTTTTTTTAACTTTTTTCACAAAAAATGTAATTTTTAGTTGGATTATTGTGTTGTTTTCGTTTAATAATAACTTTATTTTTAAAAAATGGTATTGAATGCGATCGAAAAAAGAACAGGGTTTTTGAAAAAACAAATGCTATCTCCATATAGTATTATAACTATTTATTGTTAAACCAACGTGGAAATATTTTGTTAATTATGACTAAACAGTTTATGAGACAAATAGAATTTGGAATTAATAAATGTATTAGAATAATAAAACGGTTGTTGAACACAGAGTTGTGTGATAGAAAGAGAAACCTATAATAAATAACAAAAATAATTATATCGTCTTTTTAAAGGCGTTTGGAAGGTCGAGTGTGACTGTTGTACCAAACAAAGAGCCTTCACCAAAACTTGTTCCCGGTGGGAATTCAATGGTTTTGAGAAGCTTGCACCCAGCAAATGCGGCATCGCCAACACTTTGAAAGACTGAAGGGAGTGCGACACGAGAAAGGGAGGAGCAGTATTGAAACGCGTTGTCTTGGATTGAAAAGAGAGAAAGGGGGAGGACAAGTTCTGAGAGGCGTACACACGCAAAGAATGTGACTGCTTTGATGAACGCAATTTTAGTGTTTTCTCTGAACACTGCGGAGTTGAGAGACTCGCACTTATAAAAAGCACCAACGTCGACTAAACTGACCGAACTTGGTATTTTCACATTTCTAAGGAACGCACAGTTCTCGAAACACCCTGCTTTGATCTCCTCGAGACAATTAGGGAACTCAATTTCGACCAATTTTGAACAGTCTTTGAAAGCATTGTTTCCAAAAGAGGAAACAGAGGATGGGATATAGATGTGTTCCAAGTTGCGACAATTCTCGAATGTGTGATTTGGGATCTTCTTCATCCCTTTGCCCACAAGCGCTATTTGTAAATTGGAACAATTGAGGAAGCACCCTTCATCCATAGAAAATATTGAATCTGGAATTTGGATTGAGGTAAGGGCATAACACGACGAGAAAGCACATTCCCCAAGAAATTGCACAGACTCCGGGATATCCACTTTGTTTAAAAGAATACATTCATTAAAACACCGATGTGCGATAGTAACAAGGGATGTTGGTAATGAGAGGGTTGTCAAGTAGCGACACGACGAGAAGCAATACCCTTCAAGACTTGTGATGTAAGTCGGCACTTCAAACGAATCGAAGAGCATTTGTTGATAACAGAAACTCCCAATGGTCTTTGCAGGCATTGAAAGCGCAAGTTTTTTGTCGGTTCTGTCTTTTCGGTTATAGACGACATTGGTGTACTTCTTCCCATCGTTCAACCTTTTCACATAATCGTTGTACGACACCGGATACGACACAACAAACATCTCAATACTGGGAAGTTCTTCGTCGTCTTCTTCATACAAGTGGAGTGTTTCGATGTTTGGGAATAAATTGAAATTGGAGATCGATATTGGGTTGAAGTGGAATTGCTGTGTCAAATCAACGTACTTCTTACAAACAGTCATCATTGTTAAATAGTCTTCTTCACTTTCAAAGTATTTTGAGACGATCATCATGGAATATCTGTCCAATTTGCTCATTGCTATTGAAGTCTTCCTTTTCAAGTTTGATTCTCTTTGCATTTAATTGAATCAATTATATATAACTTTGTATTATTTATTTTATTATATTATTATTCGTATTCAATAAAAAGTTATTCTATAAGATGGTTCTTGCTATTATTGCTTTTTCTTTGTCTGAATCGTAAAAACACATATTAGAATATCTGAATAGATGGAGCAAAATATATATAACATTGAATTATTACTCAACTATGGAAAGTAAACAAAACACTAAACAATAAAAGACTTAATCAGTCGCTTCTGCTACTTCTATTATAATAGATATCAGTGCGTCCCGATATTGAATACGTAGACTCTCTCCCTTTGTGAGGTAGAGTCGTGCCTCATCAAGATAAGGACCAACTACCTTGAGGAGAGTGTCAGTCATGACTTTGGTTTCGACAGCTTTTCTCGACGAAATTCCTGGGAAATATTGGACAGACTTTTTGAAAACATCAGTGGGCGATCCAATAACCTCAAGGCTACCGTCAGACTTCGATTTAAATGTAGTGGTTTGTTGATTGAGTCGAGAAACTGTTTTTATGATTGATATTAAATCCTTTGTTGCAAATGCTATTGTTGCATCTGCTCGAGTTTTGGGTTCCAAAAGTGTTAAATCATTTGTTGCGTAAGTGATATTGAGTTTTGACGACACTTTGATGTTGTTGGGTCTTATGGTTGTAAGCTTGATAGTCTCCCCAGTCAAAGTGATATTGAGGGAACTGCCAACCCCAGACACTGAGCATAAAAAGTCGCACAAAAATGCTTTTTTTATTACGGCTACTACATTTCTGCTTGAGACGAAGTGTGAGAAGTACTCTTTTTCGACAGCTACAGAAAGGATTGCTTCTTGGGAACCAACTTTAAAGTAAACGCCATCAGTTGAAAACAATATGGAGAGGGTCTCCGCTTCTAATTTTTTAAAAACGCGGAATAGTTCAACAAATGTTGTGGCGTTTTCAATAGAGCCTTGGAAGATGTGTGGCATTGTCAAGAATTCTAAGTGCTACTCTTTCTAAAAAAAGTTTTTATTAAAACTTTTTATTATATTCTTATTATATGTCATACCATTACAAATTGTATCATATTAATTAATTTCTTTTATTATTTAGTTTAAAATAATAGACTCACTTTTTTTAATTCTATTTGTGGATAAAAAGAGATAAAACACAATATACTCAGAGTTAAATATCGGAAGTATCAAAATGTCAAACAATTAAAAAAATAGACTATTTTATAAATATTATTTAATTTGAAAAAGTTTCATTTCCGATAAAATGAAGTACAGAGCAATATGGTGATGATCAGGGTTTTCGATAAAAAACGGAAAATAGATGAAAAAAGGAAGAAGAGTGAGTAAAATAAAGAGAATGTGTGGTTGGGAAGTTGCAAAAAAAATTAAGAATGAAAAGACAATGAAAAGTGATGTGAAACGATGTAAGAAAACACTTGGAGTACAACGAAGACGTAGACAGATCGTCGGTGGAAAAAAAAGGGTTTTGTATGGAAAATTGAGATCAAAAAATCAAACAGTAATATGGAGAACCAGCCACACCCCTCTCCTCAACAAAACGTTGTTGGGAGTACTTCAAAAGGCCAGGAAAGCCCTCAGCAAGCTAAACAACAGACACCACAAACGGCTACATCTCTTCAACAAATCGATAAACAAACAATGGCAACTCTACCAGAGCCTGCTGTCCCTCTTCAACAAAAGCCCCACACAACACCTCCACAGATAACCCAACAACCCATTGTTGTGGCACAACAGCAACGACTTGCATTAAACCAAGAATTTCCACCTCAAGAGAAACAAATGGGACTTACACAACAAACACAACAACAGAATGATTTGGTGTCGCAACAAGCTCAACCGATAACACAACAGCAAATTCAATTAAAAAACCAACCAAAACGAGAGCAACCAATTCCCTCACCACAAGACAAGATACTTAAAAGTGACAAACAATCTCAAATTAAGCTCGAAGCCCCTATAAAACAGGAAAGTCCTTTTAAGGCAGTTCAAGAAGACACTAAAATGTCAAATGGGGAATTAATTTCCCAAATCCAACAACTAAATACTCCACAACGTGGCCATCCAATGGTCACTAACACGGTACCACAACAACAAAACTCTCAGATGATGCAACAACATCCACTTAAGTTGAGGCTGGACACTGAAATCCCAAACAGCATGCCATCACAAATCCATGCCATGGTGAATCCTACTCAAATGCCGATGGGTCAACCGCAGATGCAAGTTCCGTATCCATACAGACAATATGCCCCAATGGGAAGGTTCTCACGTGTAGCTGGGGGACAGGTCATCCCAGGGAGTGGCGGTCAACAACTGAGATTTGCACCCGTTCAAATGAATGGAGGAATAAATCCGCCCCCACCAAGTGGGATATTCAGACCAGTTTTTAATCCTGTGGGTGTTGAAGGACAATTTGTGCCGTATCAGTACCAACAACAACCACCTCCTCCAATGTATATGTCACGTCCTGTGATTCGACAAAACGTGAGACCAGTCATAAGAACACAGCCATTGCACGTTGAGAAGAAGGATAAAGTCACGAAGGTTAAAGAACCAAAGAAAGTGAAGGAGCCAAAAGTGAAGAAAGAAAAGATACCAAAACCAAAGAAGGAGGTCAGAATATATACACCAGTCGTTGTTGAGCCACCCATTCAACCATTGCCTATACAAAAGAAAGAGAAAAAGAAAAAGGAGGAAGACATCATACCCGCTAGAAAATACGCGTTTAGAGAGAGAAAGTCATCGGTGAAACTCGTTGAAGAGAACGAAGATGAGAAGATGGAAGATCAAGATGTTGAGAAGAAGAGATGTCCAGTCGTCAAAAGAGAATTTTCACCATTCACGACGGAGAAAAGTGTGGAGAAACTGTTGAATGTAAGGGGTGGTGTCGAGGCTGGTACGGAAGAGGAGTACTTAGTGAAATACAACAACAAGAGTTATAGAGACGTTGAGTGGATCAAAGAGAGTATTTTGTCACAGATGATACCACAACTGAGGATCAAACGATTTAAAACAAAGTTCCAGTTTGACGGAGAGGAGGATCCGTTTCCAATGGAGTATACCACCGTCGAGAGAATTTTATTTGAAAAGGAAATAGATGGTGTTAAGTATTGCTTAGTCAAGTGGGGAGGTGGACTGAGTTACACGGAAGCCACATGGGAAAAGGAGAGTGATGTAGGGGATGATGTCAGACTTAACGAATACAAGAAATTTCATATAATGCCTGACCCTTCAACCATTGAAGCGCCACTTCCGGATAGAATATGGGAAAGAAGAATGAAATCTGATGTGTACAGGCACAATAATACACTGAGAGAATATCAAATAGAGGGACTGAATTGGCTTGTTTTTAATTGGTGCCGAGGGAAAGGATGTATATTGGCGGATGAAATGGGTTTGGGGAAGACAGTGCAGGTTGTCGCATTTATGGAGCACCTCAGGACATTCCAGAAACTCCCAGGACCATTTTTGATAGTAACACCACTCTCAACGTTGGAGCACTGGAGACGAGAGATTTGTGAGTGGACGGAGATGAATGTTGTCGTCTATTTGGGGAGCAAAGAAAACCGACAGATGATACAACACTATGAGTGGTTTTACCTTGACAAAGACGAGAAGGAGTTGTCAAAACAAATCAAATTTCATGCGTTGGTAACTACATATGAAATGGTGATGAATGACTACGAAGCATTGCAACAAATTCATTGGCAAGTCATTGTTGTGGATGAAGCGCAGCGACTGAAAAATAAACAATCCAAGCTGAACAGAACACTGAGCGAAATTCCTGCTTATCATAAAATACTCTTGACTGGAACTCCAATCCAAAATAACACGGATGAATTGTGGACTTTGCTGAATTATGTAAACCCAATCGGCTTCCCTTCTATTGAGGCGTTTCACCAGAAATTTGGAGAGGGAAAGACAGCAGATGAGGTCAAATCACTCCAAGTTGAGATTCAGCCCTATTTACTGAGAAGAGTTAAACAGAACGTGGAGAAGTCGATACCACCAAAAGAAGAGATTTTGATTGAAGTTGAGCTGACGCTTGTGCAAAAGAAGTACTACAGAGCATTATACGAAAAGAATAGAGAATTTTTGAATAAGGGGTGTGTTGGGCAGAATGTCCCACATTTGTTGAATTTAATGATGCAACTCAGAAAGGTGTGCAACCACCCATTTTTAATTCCTGGCGTGGAGGAAAAGGAGGTTGGGGGAAATTATGACGATCCTGATTTTTATGAAAGTGAGTTGGTGAAGTGCTCGGGGAAGATGGTCTTACTTGACAAGTTACTTCCAAAACTGAAACAAGACGACCATCGTGTGTTGATATTCAGTCAATTAAAGGGTGTTCTTGATGTGATAGAGAAATATCTTGGGTTCAAGAAATACACCTACGAACGACTCGACGGGAGTGTGAAAAGTAACGACAGACAAAATGCGATTGATCGATTCATGAAGGGAGATAGATTCGTGTTTTTGTTATGTACACGAGCCGGAGGTATTGGTATCAATTTGAGTGAAGCGGATACTGTTATCATTTACGACAGTGATTGGAACCCACAAAACGATTTACAAGCACAAGCGAGATGTCATCGTATTGGGCAGAAGAAGGAGGTGAAGGTGTATCGACTTGTGTCGAAGAACACGTACGAGAGGTACATGTTTGAGAGAGCTTCAATGAAACTTGGACTAGATCAGGCGATCTTATCGAACATCAACCATGAGTCAAAAGAGACGGAAAAGATGTCAAAGGATGATATAGCAGACTTACTGAAGTACGGAGCATATGGTCTTTTGAAAGATGAAGATGAGAAAAACTCAAACAACTTTGGGGAAGAAGACATCGACCAAATTATGGAAAAACGCTCCAAGAAGGTTGTTTGGAATGGAGAGAGTGCGGCACAGTCGAGCAGTTTTTCAAAGGCGACATTTGTTTCCGAGACTGGTGATGTCGTTGATTTGAACGATGAACACTTCTGGGAGAAAGTTCTTCCAAAATTGCGAACGCCATCACAACTTTTCAAGGATTTGGACGCCGCAATGAGCTCAAAGAACGACGAAAAGATTATTCCCTGGTTTGAAGCAAATTTGGAAGAGTTTTTGACTGAAATGCGACAACATGTAGTGAATGTGGTGGATGCGTACAATGAGGCGAAAGGACATATTTTGTCGGAAAGAGACACCCTGGTGAAATGTATTGATTTGTTACTTACCAAGAAAGATTTGATTGTCGAAGATATTGTTCAGGAATTACTTACGACATCAGAAACGCTGAAGTTCTCAAGAAAGAAAAGGAAAACAGTAATTTTGCCAGTAGAGGACGAGGAGGAGTATAACAAGAAAAAGCAGCGAGTGAAAAAGGCGGAGATGCCCGATGAAATGAAAATGCAACTTTATTCCGCAGTAATCGATGTAGGAAGGGTTGACTTTACTGTTGTGCGAGAGAGAGCAAAGATTGGGATGGAATTTGACCAAGACGAGTTGCGGAGTTTTATTATAATCTTTTTGAAACAGTGCACCGCATATGGTCTGAAGTTTGAAATTAACAAACGCTATTTTGTTCAACTTCTTGAGCAATATCACGCTGTGAAGAGAATCAGAAAAGGCGGAAGAGATGACGTTTTGAAACAAGGCCATGAGTACGCACTCAGAGACGAATTCTCATTCTTAACAAAAGAGATATTGAAGGTGTACGAGTCGAAACTGAAGTATATGAACAGACTGGTGAAACTTGCTGGACCAGAACACTTAATACCAGAACTGAACGCAAACACCCACTTAACCAATTGGTGGAATGACCAATGCGACCACGACTTGCTGATAGGGATATTGAAATACGGATTTGGTGGTGGAGTGTTGATGGAAGAGGATGAACAGCTTGTGTTCAATAGTATTGTCGAAGAAGACGCGGGAGAGATAAAAAAGGGTCGCTTCATGTTTAAAATGCCCGACGATTCAAATCTCACGAAACATGCGAAAGCACTGATATCTCTGTTTGACAAGAAGTCGAAGGGCGCTGTTGTGAAGAGTGGAGATGGAAAGAAAAAGATGGACGAGAAGACGGAAGACGAGGAGAGTGGTGAAGAGAAGGCACAACAGAACACTCAAATGGAAATTGAAGAACCCAAAGAAGAGAAAGCCGAAGAACAAGTTTTGCCACCTCCAATGGAGGAAGAACCGCCTCATAATGTTGTACCATCAGCCGACGACATTGATGAAAAGCTGGAAATTCAGTTGACGGAAAATTCAGAAGAGAATGGTGAAAAGGAAGAGCAACAGAAAGTTGAAGAAAAGGAAATGGAAATTGAAGTCAAAATGGATGAAACCCCAAATGAAATCATTGATGAAAAACAAGAAGAGAAAGTGCCATTAACTAAAATGGAAGAGGAGCGTCCAGACGAGACTGACGTCCCCAATGAGATTCAAAACAATGGGGAAGAGAAAAAAGAAAATAACATACCACAACAAATTCAACAAAACACAACAGTGCCTCAAGTCAAAAATATAAGTGAGGTAACCGTGAATACAACTGAGACCAAAGTTACAGAAGTACCAGAAGAGATACACCCCTCTGTTGAGGAAAAGAAAGAAAAGTCTTTTGATACAAAAGTCGAAGAAAATGGTGTGGAAAAGCAGAGCGAAGTCACAACAAGTCCTCTCCATGCAACAACGGACGAAGTAAAAGAAATGATCAATGGGGAAGAACAACAAAAGGTGGAAGTTCCACTGGAGCAGAAATGAATGAATAACTGATTTATTGTAGTTTTTTATTGCTTTCATGTCGTTTATAATCAATTGGGGTGGATCGAATAAGTCTAGTGAGAAATACCATGTTTTGTATCTATTTAAAACAAAAACAATAAAATAACACTTCATATTATAAACACACCAATTATATTTATAACCAATACAAATAAGATTACATGTCCATTTGTGTTTCAATATTGTTCAAGTGTAGTTACGTTGGTCTTGTTTAATTACGGCACTATCCCATTGCTTCAAATGTTATTTTTTAAAACTGTTTTTAATACCGATTATAGCAATTATAATATATAAATAATATTAATATATAAATAATTGTTCACTTTAATAAAAAAGAAGCAGTCTTTTTTCTACTCTTTATTCAAATAAATAATTAATATGGT
>NW_004440193.1:72919-94507 GCF_000330505.1 Entamoeba invadens IP1
TAGGCTTCGCACCCGAGAATTTTATTATCAAAATTTAGTATCGAAAAACGCTAATAAAACGGGTCAATTTTTCTTTCCCGTTTTATTAGCTTTTTTAGATACTAATTTTTAATAATAAAATTCTCGGGTGCGAAGCTTAATGGTGATGTATTTAATTGTATTAAATTAATTATTTTATTTTATATATTTTAAACTTGTTTTTTTTTGTTGAAAAATAAATCTTGATAATATCAATAAACTATTGATTATCATAATCAACTTAAGTTCCCAAATATTAGATTTTTCAATGGCATATTTTATTTTTTTCTATTTACAAACTAAATTTCATATAAAATGTTTTGCGTGGAAACCAAAAAAATAGAAATGATTAAGCACAACTATAATTGTTGAATTAAAAAAATATTTTATTTAATACTATTTTTACTTTTTATAAATCAAAAAAATAAAAAAAATTGAATGAGTTTTTCAAAGTTTAATTAATAATTATAAAATAGAACAAACCAAATTTTTTTTGATATTATCAAATTCAGGTAATTATCTAACAAAAAACCCAATTTTTAATAGTTATTTTATTGTTTACTGTTTTACTTGGAATATATTTAAAAATATATGATTGTAAACAATTTCGTACTTTTGCCAAAGTGTGTTCTTTGTTTTCTATTCTTTCATGATAATTCAACAAATTGATTTTTGTATGATAAAAACAGTCTCAATTAAATACCATTGGTATAAAATACCAATTTAAATACCTTAATAAAAGCTCATTTCAACCCCCTTGTTTTCAAACGAAGTTCTTAGAGTTGTATTTTTAGATGAACACATCTGAAATAGAATAATTTGTTATTACTCTTGATTACAATTTTTTTCTTTACGACAAATACAATCGAAATTTTTTATACATGATTGATACAACTTTTTGCATCCACTCTTCAAAAGCACCTAAAATCAAACTCGAAAACTCATTATGTCAGGACACAAAACCGTCATATCATTTGTGAAGCATTCACATTCGTTTTCAACAGACAAAACACCCACATCAAAAACGCAGACAGGTAACAACACGACACCCCGCGACTTTTTTGTCGAGACGGAGATCTCTTCCATTCTCACGAAACAAAACCACCTCAACTACATCTCTGAGGTGGTTGGTTCCCCACGAAGTTCCCCTCGCGTCGCTGTCGAGCGCTCTCTCAACCCTGGCTTGTAATTGAATTGTATTTTCAATGTTGTTATGCTTTTGGACCAAAACATGGAAGTCTTTGCTTATTTTGGAGTAACAAAGAAGTGACACCAAATACATACAACAGTAAATTAAAAGGCATAGATGCACATGAAGATAAAGGAAATTAAAACCTCTGTTGTGAATATCATTAACGAGAAATTTCCCATCCATCTCGTCGACACACTCTTCCCTTTGCGCGACACGACAAACGCCATTAACCAGAAACACGCAATGCAAAACCCGAGAATGAAAAACATCAACGTTAAGTTGAATGTGGCTGCCTCCTTTTGAGCCTTTTCAATGTCTTTTTCATTGAATAGTGGTTGTTTTTCTTTGTGTGAGTCATCAACGTAAATGGTGGAATGTTGTTGTGGTGGTACCATGTAGGCGGTCTCAGTTTGGTAAGTCTGTGGCATGTAGTAAGGTGGGGCCTGTTGTCCAGCATATGAAGTAGGCGTGTAATTTTGCTGGTAAGTATTTGGGTTATATGTTGGTGCCTGTGGAGGGAGAGGCATTGGTGGTTGTTCGCCTTGTACATCTTGATGAAGCGGATCACTTTGTGGAGTAACCACCTGTTGGTTTACTGACATCAAAGAAGGAACAACAGGGGCATTGTAGGTTGAGTTTGTATTTACGTCTGGTGGTGGTAAAGTTGATGACATAATCTTTTCTATCTTTTTGAGTTTGACAGTTCAGAATAGTTTTCATTTATAACATATTTTTATAAAAAGAACTATTTTGTTCTTTATTGGATCTAAAAGAATAAATTTTCAACTAAGTTTTTCTCAATTGAAGTTTTGGATTCAATTCAATAAAAAATCGGATAATAAATGTATTATTGTTATAGTTAAATTAATTTATAGAACAAATAGAAATTGTCTTTAAAGAGAAATTTTTTTTTTAATACACAACTGTTGATGAAGAACCTTTTGTTGTACTGAAAATGACACCAATGGACTAAACGAATAAAAGTGTTCAATTAGTAAATGGGTGTATTCAACTTCTGTTGTTTCACAAAACAATAGCAGTATCAGAGAGGGGGTTCTGTGTGTCGTCCAAATTCATTGGCTCATCTTCGTCGATCCTTTGAAGTGGAGTTGGGTCTAACGTTTTTTGTGGTTTCTCACTCCTTTCGTCAATGGTTCTTGCAAGTTCGAGGGACTTTCTGTCGTAGATAACAACCTCGTGGTTGTCTTCAAGTGGGATTTCAGTTTCAACCTGGTTGTAGGTGTTATTTTCTTTGTTGTAGGACCCATACGTAATTACAAACATCCCGACCAACAGAACGAAGCAAGAGATTGACGTTGTCAAATTAAAATCCACAACAGGGACAATGGTCATGTAGTAATAATCATAAGTCGTTAACCCAACAATCAAGGCAATTGTTATTGTGAAGATTACATGAATGACAAATTGTTTAACTTCCATGGTATGTCTCAATATGAAATACGTAAAGAAGCACGTCGCTCCACAATACATCACATTCACAAAAGATAGTGCACATATTAACACATACGCTTCGATTGGTTGATGGAATGTTGTGTAGTTCTTCATATTTTCGATGTTGTTTAACAACAACACAGCAACCATGCAACAAAACTGCCCGAGTCCAACTCCAATAGCCAACAGTATGGCACCTCTGTGTGGTATGTACTTCTACTTGTAATTCATTTTTAGTGCTTATTGTATAAGTGTTATATATATTATATTTTATATTATATAGTGTCATATGCTTATAACCAAAATAAACAAACGAAGCTCATACATATGAGCAATATGATGTAGTACAAAAAGAGTGCAAACAAAAAGAGACTCTGAAGCGTTTCCAACGCCCAAAGAATGTATGAGCTTTGATACAAATACAAGAATGAATAAGTGGAGTCGAACAGTAGTGCGAAGAATAAGACAACGATGATGTAAATGTGCTCAAAGTACCACTCCCTCATTGGTGTTTTCCTCCATTTAAACAACAAAAATGTAATCCCAACAACCTCAATTCCCATCGCCAAAAAGTGAAGCACATTTGTGAATAACACGTACCAAAACGACTTATATTCGATGATAAATTCGAGTACACCAAATTTACTCTCTGTTTGTATTGAAACTTCAATGTTGATGGCTTTCTCTCTTAACGGGTTGACAGACACTACTAAAACCTTCTCACAATATCCTGACGTACAACTTGTGTTAAACTCGTTTTCTTTTTCAATCAAAAGTTTGTTGTTTGTGGAAAACACTTGGCTTGAGGTTGTAATTTTCTCTGTTGTTGTGCCAATTTTGTTCACTTTCAAGTACACGTCGACGAACGAATAAAAAGGTTTAATTTGTGTGATATTGATGTTCCTTTTAAACGTGTTTTGTGGTGTAGTACTGATAGTCCCAATTTGAACCGTTTTAACTGGGATAAAAAAAGCAAACGCAAACGACAATAAGACTGAAACGAAAATAGCTACAGTCACAATCATTGAAATAGTTTTGTGTTGTTCGTATAGTGTCTGGTGTGGTCTTTTGTTTATTTCCATTTTCTGATTTTAAAGTTCTTTGTTATTTTTTAACCTTGCAAATTTCTAAGAGCTGTTGGCAATTTCTTTGAAAACAGTTGATATTGTGTGAACAATTGCACAGTTGTACCCAAAAAGTTATTTTTGGTGGAAAATATCTTTAAATGCCCTGTTACAGTAAATAATCAAATAGTCAATCCATCTAACTCTTTAATGACTTTTTTCTAAATGAATTTGACTTTTTTCTTCAGAAACTGGACTTTGTGTTTTGAACCAAAAATAGTTGATGATTTCATTTACATCTTTCATTCATCAATAATAAAAACTAACTCTTTTTTATTAAAAATAAAGAATGAAAATATAACTTAAAACCAATTATTCATCAAGTAAAACTAAAGCTATATCAATTTAATAACCCCACTCACTTACTTCGAGACAGATGTGATGGAGAGTCTTTAAATTGAGAAAACAGGACAAAGGCTTCTGAGAGTGTCGAGTTCATATCGTCATCAGTCCATTCATTGGTTGGGAGGTTTTGTAAAAATTGAACAAGGTCTGCAAACTCAAGGGTGACGAGTTTCGCGGAGTACTTTTTGAGGATTGCAACGCAGACGTAAAGGTGGAACACCTTAAATCCGTTACCATCTTCATCTGAAAGGTATGTATCCCACAACCTCAACCCTTGTTTGAATGAAAACTCTCGAAGCAAAAAGCAGTTAAACCATCGGAATGCAAATTGAATGATTTGGATATTCTCTTCATTTAATTTGTCTGCCAACTTAGCGTCGACTCTTTCAAGCACAACATTCATTTCGTCAAGTTGTTTGTAAATTGCGCTTTGCTCAGAAGTGTAGTGATCTTGGATGTTCTCAAGGAGAGCAGAAAACATCCAGTAGGTGTCTGCTTCGATCCATTGAAGCTGAGACTCATTAAGGTCGTTCATCACATCTTCGCCAATTTTCATTGAAAACTCCTCAACGTTGACCACCAAAAGAGGGACAACCAAATCGTTTAAACCCTGCACATATCCACATGCTGGGTGTCTAAGTGCGTATAAGAATAATATCCTTTTCATTGCGTTTTGTATTTTGTCAACAAACAGCATTGGGATAGTGATGTTGCTCCTCATGATGTCCATAACAATTTGTTTTCTAATTTTGGTTTCATCATTAGTCTCTTCGTTCTCATCTTTTGGTATTGTTTTTAATAGTATGTCGTACTCCTTCCTTTTCTTCTCGAGAACTTTCTCAGTTCGATTCTTTTCTACAGGAACATATCGAAGTAAATATTTCCAAACCTGCCACCTCCACTCATCAGGAACACCATGCCAACTGATGTTGAATAATTTTTTTAAATCAACAACAGGTGTTGATAAAACACGCTCAAAAAGCGCGCTGCGGGACATCAAATTAAAAGTTCACAACCATCTTTTGAAGTTCCTTTGAAAAATGACCGAACTTGAAATAATATTCATTTATTGAGATGAGTAAAGGAGTTGCAGTCCCCATCGAAATCACGCTGACCCCACAGGGAAAATCTTACACTGTAGACCTCAGGTGGGCGTGTTGGTATGTGTGGAAAGTCGAAAACCGCAGATACTCAGACTTTCTGAAGCTTTTCGAGCTTTTGTGCGAGAGGTACGACGAAGACGACTACCCAGAGTTTCCTGGCAAGTTGTTAGTGCACAGCGAAGAGATGCTGAACGAGAGGAAGTATGACTTAACACTCTATAGCTCCGCTTTACTTACGTCCACTACAACTTTTTTGGACCCCGTCGTCATCACTTTTTTTAAAGTGCCAACAATGTTACTTTATTTGTACCTCCCACGCCCTGTGAATTATTTTGGGCAATACAAAACAATTCTCGAGCAAAGCACACTCAATGAAATGAACGAATTTGCAACAAAAATCGAATTGAATGAAGAAGGCGGGAAAAGGTGGTCAAAAACAATTAGAACGATATTGGGCGC
Source organism: Entamoeba invadens IP1 (assembly GCF_000330505.1). Taxonomy (NCBI): domain Eukaryota; phylum Evosea; order Mastigamoebida; family Endamoebidae; genus Entamoeba; species Entamoeba invadens. The sequence continues at coordinate 78,613 of NW_004440193.1, forward strand.
AATGAAATGTGCACCACAAGACTTTGTGTTCACCGTGGAAGAGTACATTAACCCAATGAACGGGGATATTCACATTCCACCACCAACTATCATTAATGATGATAACATCTACGCTTTCAACTCAAGAATCAGAGAACTCATGTCAAAAGCAATGGACTTGGTCGAGGTCTCACAAAAAGAACTTTGGAATGTCCAACTAACTATATTGAACGATATATACAATCTAAAGGTTGAGACACAAAGTTGTTACGATTCTATTATGTATGACAAAATCAAACTCTCGCCAGACTCTTCAGACATCCAGGTCTTATGCTATAGATCAATTTGTGATATCGACGTACTGATTTCAGAAAAGTTGATGCCACTCCTCGGAAAAGTTGCTGTTGTATCATCGCTTGGGAGAAACAAGCAGATGTATTGGTTGCCTTATAACGACAGTGGAAATTTCATGCGGATGTCGTCTTTGTTTAATCTCTAATTTTGTCACCATTTTATGTTGTTTGTTGGCTTAAGATATTCAATTTTTTGATCTTAGTCATTAAACATATAAAAATAAAAAGATATTCAATTCTTTGGAGTGTCACTTTGATTTTTGAGGTGTAAAAAAGTGAATAAGTATCAAAATTATACAAATGTATTTTTGGTATAATTTATATATGTTGATACGTGATTTATCACAACAAATAAATCAACCCGTTTTTTGATCATAATTTGGACCATTTATGATAATCAAAAATCAATTTGTTTGGAAATTGATTAGTCGAAGTATACTGGAAGATACAAATTCTTAATTTCATTTTTTATTTTTGAAGAAAGACAAGACAATTTGTCTTCTTTGAGTTTGTATGTAAATGTGTCATAAAAGATGGTTTTTGTCAAAATATACTTTGCGTTTTGTTTGTTAAGAGAGTGTGTTATAAACCTGGTCTTGGGTAACGTGGTAACGAGTTTATCAAGCAAATTTTGTTTCATTGAATCGACCTCTAAAATAAAGTTTGTGTTAGTAGCTTCCATAACAGTTTTACATATCAAAGAAAACATTTTTTGGTCCATCGTGCCTCGAAGTCTCCAGTCACATCTCACAACATCGAGAACATTTGTTCCCTTTGCAATAAGACTCACAAAAATTGCGTACGAAAGTGCACATTTTTTCAAATTTGAATTTTGTAAAAACTCGTGTAAAAAATTAACAAAAGTATCATTGACAACACCTCTTATGTCAAGAGAAATAATATCAGCTCGACTGTCAAACAAGATACCTGCACTTTCAAAATCATCAGCGTTTTCAAAAATCAAATTGAAATGCAACGTTTGCTCTTCGGACTTCAACAAGACCAAAACCGCTTCGAAGGCGTGACACCTCACGTTTTTTAACTTTGGCAATAAAACCATCGTTTTTAAAACATCACCACTTTTCATGTCATGACTCTGCGTCTGCATGACATACAACGCACATTTTTTTGACACGAAGAGGAGTGTATATAATATGTTGACGCTTGAAATGTGTTCGACAATTTTTAAGAAAAGAAAGCCCTGAATCATTTTTGATAATATTTTGTTCTATAAATTTAAAAAAAATTTAGACTCGAATTTATATAGTATTTATTATTATTATTATTTAATTAAAAAAATAAGAAGAACTTGATTTTCAAAATGCCTGGCGACACACAAGTTTGTTTTCTTTTTGTTATTCAACGTCTCTGAAAAACAGCCAGCCCCACAGGGAAACAACAACAAAACAACACAGGACCTCTTTTTTGAAAATATAGAGCACATCGCTCCCGCTCCTTTGCCACCCTGTTGTGTCTCCCCACCAACTCAGCCACCACCTCCAATCCCAACTCAATAAGTTATTTTTAGTTTTACTGTTGGTGGTATTATTTGAACAATACGAATGTTTTATATCCAATTTATATTTAATTTATATTTAAAAATCGTTTAAACATGAAAATATTAAAATAATACCAACTGACAACCTAATTATGAACTTCGATACTCAGTAGTCACAATAAAGGAGGTCGCCTGGTAAACTGATTTTTCTTTGGTCTGCTGTGTAAAGTTCCAGCCCCACAGGATCACCACTTAGCTTCCCAAATACAGGCGGAATAGCTACCGAAAGCGAACCATTCAAAAATTTTGTTTGAAGAGTCTGTTTCCCGATCTTTGCAATAACACCTCCAGCAAGTCCTACACCAGTGAGAACCACAACAGACCCATTTTTTGGAATAACACACATGTTGATTGTTTTGATGACAGGGAGGGGAAGTTTCTTTTGCATTCGTTTCTCCGTTTTCTGTGTGTCACGTTAAAAGTTTTGAAACGTATTGAAAACAAACCTCAATTTGACCAACTAAATAGAACCCAAAAGTTCCACTAAAATTGGCAAGTGCGCGGATCATATTTGACTCCACAACAGCATCCGATTTGTACTGAAAACTATGGTTCTCTTTTTTAAGCGAGTCGACAACGGAATGGAGTTGTTTGATTGTTTTTTGCCCATCTTCACAAAGATGTATAATGGTTTCTTTATCTGTCGCATTGTCTAAACCTTTCTTAATTGCAATTACCTTTCCAGCTGCTTCAATGATACGAGCTCTTATCTCGATATTAAAATGATCATCTGATTGTACACGTTGAAGCACTTGACTTGCTTTCATAACATTGTAGACATCATAACACGTACAACACAAGTATAACTCTTTCTATAAGTGCGTGTGTTCTATCTTGTTTTGGTACATTTTTATATAAACAACGAGTTACTACACAAACTGATTTTAACTACTTCGCCAACTACAGTTTTGGGCTTTAGCTTCACTTCAAAAATACATCTCGCACAGAGCTTATGGCCACAACAACTGCATATTTTCCCAAGAACAGTCGTCGACTGCCCACAAACCGCACAAGTCCCAAATATTGCAGACTCGTTGTGTGGGACTCTTTTTTCTGTTTTGTAAAGTTGAATAAGACCTTCAAGTCGTTGTGATCTGTTATGGAATGCGGAAGCTGCCTTCGATCTACCCGTTTTGAAAGACTGCGTCCAGTCGCGAATAATCTTTGGCACTTTTGATGGGTGTTGTTGTGGAAAGAGCTGAAATTTCGACATCGTTTAAATTCTTTGTTTATGTCATCTGAGTCTTAAAAACGATAGAATTTGTCGTATACAATAGTCGAGGCAATTCTAAATAGTTGGGTGAATCAAATTTGTATTATTGTAAACTATTGGTAATAACTGGTAAGTATTGTCTGTGTCTGTTCGTAATGTTTGAACTATTATTATAGGAATACAAAATTATAATTATCTATACAGAGAGCCATGACAAATCCATTAAAAAACCGTTTAAATTTTCAAGGATTTGTACCATATATTTATGTCACTCACAAAGAACAAGTCATTTTTATTATCAATTATAGTAAATTAAATATATTAATAGTTATTAAAATTGTTTAACTTATTTTTTTCTATCAATCACCGAAATTGTTATGTAAAATGTTATGTGTTTTTGACGCAAGTTTTTTTAATTTGGTTATAGTTAAAAATATAGTATTAAATAGTACTATGTGTTGATAGGAGATGTTTTGTGAAAAAAAACTGTAACTTAGAAAAATCATAAAAGAATGTTTCTTGGCGTGGCCAAAGAAAATTTAGCCATGTACGTCGTTACGTTTCTGTTCCTACTCCTTGTTATGGTCTTTTCGATAATCGCATTTATACTCATAACAACAGAAAATGTTAGTTTTGATTATACCCAACCCTCTATTCTCGTCGTGAACAACATGTGATCCAACCGGTGTTAATTGATTTATCACTGTTTATTTTATTGTTTTTATTGTTTTTAATATCTTATGTATTGATGAAATACATCAGACGGTACACACTTGTCGTTTAGCTTTATAACAAGTTTACCGCAACACTTATTTAACATTACTATTTGTGTTAGTGGTGTGTAATAGAGTTATGTATTGTTACATTTTGCTCTTTACGAATGAAAAGAGTAGTTTATCTTGATGAGCTCTTGTTATTACCATTAGTCTTCAAACTACTAAAAATTTGAAACCAAAAACATTTTTTGTTTAATATGGTCTTATTACGGGATATATTGGGATTGTCTGGGTTTCATTTTCAAGTTTAGAAAACGTTCATAAGGAGTTGACCAAGATCTCAATAATCAAAATGTCGCAAGACCCACTTAACACACCCATTTTCTGTGGCATGGACTATGTCAAAACGTACGACAGAAACACTTTGGTTGCCGCCTATAAGCTTCTTAACATGTCGTACCAGATCTTATTGGAGATGCAAACTACTGGTCCGAGTTTGTTACTTTAAATACATATATTAAAAATAACGCGTAGAGAGTGTTGCTGAGTTGAAGCAAAAAATTGAGGAGAACACTGTGAATTTGAACAAAGTGATTCAAACAGCATCTGAGGAGACCACAAACAAAATCAAGCAGTTTGATGAACAAGAAAAGTCCCTTCCAGACCTTCTCCAAATGTTCGAAATTGCCCAGAAGCAGATTACAGAGAGCGTCTTGAGGCTGAAAGCGCAAGCAAAGGTTCAAAAAGAAGAGAACCAAAAACTGAAGGAGATGTACAAAAAAGTTCAGTCCTCACAAGAAGAAGAATTTGAAGGCCTCAGTGAAGAGGCGTCGAAACCACTTGAAGAGAGACTGGAGGTGTTGCAAAAGGAGAAAGAGAAGATTGCCGAGGAGGTTGGTGGGTTAAAAGAACAGTCACAACACAAAGAGGATTTGGCAAGGGTAGAGAGGGAGTTCAAACAAATAAAAGAGAAGCTTGAAAATGACACCAAAGATGTCCAACAAAAAATCAATGACAAAAACGCTGAAATCCAAAAAGTCCAAGGCGATGTCGACAAAACCCAAACGGAAATTAAAGCAAAAGATGTTCAAATCCAGAAACTCAACAGTGACATGATCCAAAAGGACATCGAAATCAAGAAGCTCAGAGCTGAAATCGAGGGTAAAATCGTCGACAGTTATGCGCTTTAATTCATTTTTTATCGAAGATTCCATGTTATTTTCATTACTTTTCAGAGAAACTGTGCCGACCTATAAGAAGTAACACTGTCAATATCAAGAAGGAAGTAATGGTAAATAAAACTATAAAAATACTAAACATCATTGATCAAGTTTTGATGTTTGATTGGTAAAGCTAATGCAATACATTTGAGGTAAAAAGACAACAAGAAGACAAAAAAGTTAGAATTTCAACCAATTTGATTCGAAACCTGAAATAGTGTCTGAGATCTGTCCCTTTATGGAGAATTTAGAAAACTGGGAAGGAAGGTTTCGATACGTCTTTTGGTAACGGCTTCCTGCATATCCTTCCCATCCAACAAACAATGACAACCCACACGCCTCTTTGTCGGTTTCTAAAGCTTTTTCACAGGTTGAGCCTTTGCTAAATGTCAGAGATATCACGGTGTTAACAAAAACAAACTAGTTATCCGCTTTAAAACTACAGAACGTGTTATTGAGACACTCGGATGAGGCACAATCATTACAAAATGTGTCCCAAGTAATCGCCTCCATACGGGAGTCGTTCAACTTGACCTTTGCAGAAATCAACTTTGGAATTGTCCCATTAGCGAACACTAACAATGGGGGTGAATAAATGTAATTGACATAAATTCTGCAGTACACATCCGTTTTTGATTTTGCAATAGTGTAGAAATTGGTGATTTTCACCTCAGACACCTCGTCGGTTGGAATGAGGAATGAGGCGCCGTCAAATGGTTCAGTGTACTCTGTTGTATTTGTTGTATTCTGTATGGGTAAGTTTCTAACTTGCCCATCTTTTTCGTAAAAAAGAACGAGCAAGCTACTTTTCTCATTATAATTGATTTTGTAATTGTTTTCCTTCAATCGTTCGAACACTTGGTCATACGAATCTCCAGTGTCCTTTGCCAACACTGCTGTAAGTAACACAATGAATACAACACACTTCATCTGCTTTTTGAGTTTTTTTTCGTTCCTAAACAAATAACATTTTAATACCAATTTTTATAATTTTTTAAGAATAGATGTTTTAGACTTTGTTTCCTAAAACTAAAGTTAATAAATTAGTGTAATTTTTTCTTTTTTATTTATTAAAAAGAAAGAAACAAAATTTTTATTTCATAACTTGGTGTAAAAAATAATTTTTTCTACCCAAATTACATTCAAAACTCCGATTTGTAAAGGAATAAAATAGCCCAAAAACCCGGAATAAATACAACAAACAAATAACTTTCTTGGGAAAAAACGTGGACATGCAAAATTGGGAAAACCTCATATACCTTTTTGTGTGTTTTACGACCTATTCAGCATTTCATCTGGCAGAAACACAACACGTGCGAGCCGCGACTTTTTGGGGATGAAGTAGTATATATCATCACCATTAGAAGGTAAAATCCATTGGAGACATTTTGCAAAGTAATCCTTGATGAGAGGTGTAAGAAAAGTGTTTGGAGTTAAATTGATATCATTGTCGAGGGGGTTTTCGATTGTCAACACCATGGGTTTGCTATAATCGATCCACCCCCTTGACTCCTTCTCGAAATAAGAACACGGTTTTCCAATGGAAATGCCATACCGCGTATAATCGAAGTCGTATCCAAAGTGTTGTAAGAATGTCACAAAGACACTTCCAAGGTCGGTATCTGGCTTTCCACCAGTGAACTTCCCTGTGTTGTACATGTCGAGAAACGAATAGACCATAAGCGTGATCATAAATGTGTTGAGCCCCCCAGATATCACACTTGTAAATCCGCCTTGGTGCAATAAATATCTAACCAATATGACAAGTGGCCGTAGCATCACATTTTGGTGGCACAGCCTCCCTACTAATTTTGTAGTTTCTATTCCCATGGTGTTCTCCATTGAAATATCTACATCTATGCCGTCTTGTGAACTCCGCAATTTAAGAAGGGGGACTCTTGCATATGGCAGCTGCAATACGGTAGTGCACACACAAGTGTTTGTGAGTGCGTCAGATATAATCGGGAAAATGACATCGGGGGGAAATTGTAAGAAGTACCCCCCAAGAGACATGTCGACGTCGCTAAACGGGAACGACAAATTTGTTTTGTACGATCCGTAGACAGTAATTGCGCTTGGGTTTCTCACCACAGAAAAGATTGCCTTTGGGGGGCATGTGTCGTTCTTTGTTATTGTGATAGAATCGATCACCTTTGACACCTCGTCTATCACTCGCTTCTTTGTTTGTTTTTCTTGGAATGAGTCTTGTACATATTTTACAAAAAAAGGTGATGTCGTCGTGAAGGGAGATATTTTTATGTTGATTGAGCTTTTCAAGCCAAGGGGGTGTAGTTGTTATTTGTGGGCTTGGGAATGTTTTAAGAATTCCAAAAACGGGGTCTTGAGAAGATGTGCCAAACATTAAGTGTATCCAGTTTCCTTTGAGGTTTATGAAAGCAGGTGATCTTGACAAAAATGTTTTTCGGTCTATTTTCTATAATCAAAATAACTATTTTTATAATTCTTTTTACCTACATATCAACATCTACTTTTATATGTGAAAATAAGTTGATAAAGCGAATGTTTACAATAAAAACTCCTTTATAATTGATTGAATAATAAAAATGTAGTAAATTTAATTAAAGTGTCGATTTAACCAAGAGAATGAACAAGAAAAGAATGATGAGAGGCAAAAAGAGAAAACCAAGACACTTTGCCATGTTGAAATACGCCTGTGTGTTAGTGCTTGCTGCAGTCTCCGCGTTTGTTTGAACGTTTCTGTTTTTGTTGACTCGAATTAAAGAATTAAGAGTTACTCGACTTTTGCAAATAGGACAATTTTCAGTTCTTCTTACCCACTCAGCAATACAGTCGTAACAAAAAGTGTGTCCACATGGCGTGACAGTACAGTCGACGATGTCGTCGTAGCAAATTGAACATTGCTTATTCATTTGTAGAAAAGATAAAATAAGATCTTTTTGGAACTTAAAAAGTAGAGAGGAGTTGCATGTGGTTATCCCTTTCGAGTATTATCAATTTTGTGTTGGATTACGGGTTTGCCCTTTTGGTGTTAGTTATTCTCGTTGGGTTTTGCGTTGCGAGTGGGATGTATGTCTTCTCACTTTTCGTTGAAGAACGCCCGTCACACGCCAAAATGATAGTCAAAATCCTCGTAGTAGGGTCATTATTGCAAACAATTCTTTGTCTTAGATTTATCCCTTGGTATGTTGTGTGGATTAATATCATAGGACATATCATTTACTTAATGGTTTCCAACGAGATCCCATACATCAACTACACCTCCCCCATTTTCTTTGCGGGATGTGTTACTGCTGTCTCTTCACATCTTGCCTTTGCTATCCACTTCATCCTCTCACCACATTGGGAATTCTGGAGACTTCTCTTGGTGAACATTTACACCCTTTGGACAGTCCCTCTGTTGTTGGTGTGCTCAGCAGTTACGGCCCCTGAGGCTCTTGTTGGGGCTGGTGAAGACGAAAACGTACATAGAAGCTTATTTGCTCGAATGCTTAAAAAGCTCTTTGGTAAAGCCGCTGCCTTCGTAGAAAAAATGAATTGATTTTTTACTATTTCATGTTATAAGAAAGTATAAAATATAGTTTTTTGGTGTGTAAAAGGAAACTTAACTTTAAAAAAAAGAGTAACTCGAAAAAAAATGGTGTTGTGTGTTGTTCTTCTGTTTGTTATAGTCAGCGCGTATCCGCCGCCTGTTCAAATTAAAGACGAAATTCAGATTCTTCAAAACGTGACGAAGAATTCTATTATTCAGAATCACATGAAATATACAAAAAGAGATACAAATCGACACGGAATCCCAATATACGCAAGGGTCGCAAAGTATCACGAAAGAACACAAACAACACTTCCTATTTTTGCACATAAATTCAAAGGAATCTTTTTCGAAGAAATTGTTATTCGATCTATTAACGACAAGATTGTCATTCAAGACAACAACCCATATAAAAAAGTGGTTTTCAACGCTTCAAATTACGTTGTTTTAAAGACGGAGCTGGATTACATCACATTTTCCGAAGATATTTATAGAGAGTTGTGGGGGTTTCTCAGCTTTTATCAAGGCGTCTTATTTGACTCAACAATTCCAACAGATTTTGTTGTTCAAGCAACAAACAAATTCCCAAAGATGTTCGATTCTTTCAAACTCATAACAACTGATGATGACCCCAAACCATTTTTGAGGATATGTAAAGCTGTTTTCATTGACACACAGTTTTACGACAAACGGGCAGTGTCGTACCAACCTCTACAACCACTCGCCTGGATAGAAAATTCATACAATTTGAAGTTTGACAGTTCTATTAAGAACGGAGGGTTTGTTTTGGATTTCGAAGGGAAGACATACTGCAAACATAGTACAACCCATACCGCAAATACCGCTTTTCTTCTCTTCATTAAAAAACTGAATGTTACTTTCACATACCACAAGGCATCACATGAACACTCTTGTGAAGCTGAAATAAAAAGCGATAAATTCATGGACGATTTCTGTACTACAAATTACCCCACCCCATTTTCAATTAATGAGAAACTCGGACTCGCACAAAAAATCAATTGTTCTGTGCTTTGCAGTGATTTTGGTGCTGCCCTCGACTTCTTTTTTGACGTTTTATGATTTACTTTAGTTGTATAGTTCATTGAAAAGTTATAAAAATTGGTGGAATTCTACTAATAATAAAAAATAAGTTATATAAGAACTTTAAAACCAAAGAGTGATGTCGAAACCACGGCCACCTAAGAGTGTACGAACAAAACAACAATTTGTGGCAGTTGCAAAATTAAAGCTTGCTGTGGCACACCCCGAGTTGGTTGAATTCCACGACGCAAACTCACGTGAACCCGAGTTGTTAATCGAGTTGAAGTCGATGAAAAATGCTGTTCCAATCCCACAACATTGGTGTCAACGGAAACGGTTCTTGTCAGGGAGGAGAGAAAAAGAAGCGTACCGATTGCCTGACTACATCGAAGCAACTGGTGTAGGACAACTTCGGCAGGCATATCTTGATCAGGAACAAGACCTCAAAATGAAACAGAAGATGCGCGAGAAGATGCGTCCAAAGACGGTTGGTTGCATCGATTACCAAATTCTGTACGACGCTTTCTTCAAAAACCAGAAAAAGGAGAAAATGACGCAATTTGGCGAACTTTACTTTGATGGGAAGGACGAACAGAAGTACACGGGAACACCATTTAAACTCTCATCACAACTGAGAGTTTGTTATTATTTCCTTTTTTTTGAAAAACAACTGACACACAGGAGGCGCTTGGAATTGGAGAAACACAAACACCCCCTTGGGCTGATGCAATGCGTACTTACGGCCCACCACCCGCTTACACTGATTTGATTGCTGAACTCAATAATTCGTAAATATCGACACCTTAAAAATCTTATTTACTCTTTTAAATAATTAAAGAAACAAGGCTTTTAACATTCTTGTTCAATATAATATAAACATATTTTTTAATGGTATAAAAAGGAACCTATTCTTTTTTGGTAATTTTAATTATATAAAATAGTTTCAAAAATTGAATAATAGAAGTAATTACAACCATAATAAACGAAAAAGACAAGTGTTTGGAAAAGTAGATCAAAAAGAACTGAAAAATTGAAGCAATGCTTGTGTTAAGTCTTCTGTTTGTTTCAGTATTTGCAGACTGCAAAATACGAGGCGTTGATTATTCCAAGTTGACCCGCAAATCAAACGACCCATATCATATCTCATTCCCCGAATTTGAAGCAAAATTCAACGTCTGTGGTGATGTTGACGGACTTGGAAATGCTGCGACTGGGTCTTCAGGTGCAAAGGTCTACTCTCTTGGGCTTGTCCAAAAACAAGAGGCTATCACCGACAATAACGGAAATGGGTTTAAATACACAGGTGGAGATACCTGTAAAGCAGGCTTCAAGTGGTCGTCGACTGTGTATCTGGAGTGTCAAGACATTCCTGAGGACAAATATGAGGTGATGAATTTGGTTGTCGACAAATGTTACGTTGAATTTAAAATCAAAGGACCTGGTGCTTGCGCCTCGGACGAAGTCCCTAAAGAAAAATTGGCGACGATGTGGATTGTTTTCATTTGCATTGTCTGTTTATTGGCAATTATTTTTGCTGTGTTTGGTATTTGGTGTCTCATCAACTTTTTGGTGGGAAGAAGAGGTGCAGCCATTTTGCCTCTTTATGCTATAATACACAAACCAAACGAATTGCCAGTGAGCGGGGAAGGCGAGAAGAAAAACTTGATCTAATCTGTGCCACATTCAATTTACTATTACTTATCATTTGTTTCTAGTCATCGTTTTTCAACAAATTTGTTCTTGCATAAAAAGATAGGAAAGAGTCAATTGATACAGAATAACTTACTTTTTTGTTTCCTTTTTAAACTCGTTGGCAAGATTCACCTCACAAATACGGTTGGCTATTTCACTCAAGACAGAATCTACAACAGACCTACACGTGTCTGTTGTTACTTTTCTTGTGATCCTCTTCGCTTCAACAGAAGGCTCTTTCCTTGGCTTAAAAACCTCTTTGTTTTTTGTGGTTTCGATTGGTAAAGGAGGTAAATCATCGTCTGAGACGTTGATGTCATCTTCAATTTTTTTCTGAATTGTTGACAAAAAGTGAGTGTCTTGTTTGAGAGAAAGACCAATAAAAAAGAAAAGAGGTTTATCTGTGTACTCTTTGTGCTGCTCTGTAAAATGCTTGTAAAGTTTATTGTTTTGAAGAAACGAGTTGGCGAAAACTGCTTTTCGTGGGTTAGTCAGTTGACAAATCAAACAAACGGGTTTTTGGACTGAATTTTCCGTGATATAGGAGAACCCATATTGGAGAAAATAGTTCTGATATTTTCTGACGCGCTTTGTTTTAACTTGTTGCTCGCTGTGGTTTGGCTTTGGGGCCTTTCTCAACGGTGAAACTCTCTGGTCTTCGAAATTTCTTGATTTTGAGTCATCAGTGAGTTCAACAGTTTCATGAGAAGATGAGTTAAATGTTTGTGGTTGATCAGCGAATTCTTTGTTTTGTGGCGTGCATATCATTTCCATAAAGTTTACCATTTTGAGTTATATTCAGTTATTTTTGATGTTTTGATTTATTTTTGCAATACATTTACTTTTCTACAAAGTTTAAGGATTATCTTTTAATTTATATTATTAATTTGTGTACTATAATATAACTATTATTTTAGTTATAAGTTACCAACTTTACAATAGTTCTTTTAAGTTTTTACAAATAATTTTTTTCAATGTTTAACTTAATTGAGAAATTGTTTTGGTGAAAAAAAGGGTTTTATAAGACTCAAATATAAAAAAATGAAAGAAAGAAATAAAAGGGAAACACAGTAATAGTATTAAATTTTTTAATGAAATGATTATAGAAAAATATCAGATGGCTGAACCAAGTAGTGGTGTGCTACCAGAGAAAATTTATGGTTTGTTGTAATGAACGAATAAAAACACTCTAATTTTCAGACCGCCACGAAAAGCGCGCTAACGTGTTTTGGGATAAGTTCTACAAAAAGCGGCGAGGGTTTATTGCTTCTTCAAAAGAGCGAAATTGGATGTGTAGAGAATTTAAAGAAATTGTGTATGACCCACGAGACACTATTGATGTGTTTGAAATTGGGTGTGGTCTTGGGAATTCAATGGTCCCTCTTTTGAGGGTTAATCCATCTCTTAAGTTTTATGCGTGTGATATTGCACAGAGTGCTGTTGAAGTCGTGAAAAAAGACGAATACCTACATGACTACTTAACAGCATTTGTGCATGATGTCACTTTACCGATTCCCCAAGAAGTAATGCCATCATTTTCCGTCGACTATTTGTTACTTGTGTTTGTGCTCTCCACCATTTCACCAACAAAATTTATGACAACCCTCAAAAACTTGGACGAGGTATTAAGGCCAAACGGGGTGTTTTTTTTCAGAGATTACGGGATGGGCGACATGAAACAGGAAATATTCGAGAATCGTGGGAACAAACTGTCAGAGAGGTTTTATTTAAGACAAGATGGAACACGAATTTATTTCTTTTCATTGGAAGAGACACAGAACTTTAGAAAGGAATTGAATTACGATATTATCGAGGAAAAAATGGTTACAAACACAAACATCAATCACAAGAAGCAACTTACAATGGTCAGGAAATACATTCAAGCCAAGTGGCGGAAGCCAACAAAATAACACCATCTCGATTATGTGGGGTGTGTTTTGCTTGAGTTAAGATAATTTAGTTTTTAAACTATTATTTGTTATTTTCGAAGTTGTGTTACAAGTCATATTTCTTGTTTTTCTTAATATCTGAAAATTAAGGAGCCTATCCGCAATACCCGAAGTAATCACAAAAATTTATTAACATAGGTTTAAAAAACAGTAAAAAGTCATCACAAAGTTTAAATTTAATTACCAGCCATCTTGAGAGCAAAGCCAGAAACAATTGGGAAAGCAACAAATTCTTGGGACTGAGCTTTGATAAGAGCCATAACCCAGTTGAAGACCCAAATGCAGAACCAGATCAAAGATATAATCGCACAGAGAATACCAAAAATGGTTGCAACAACTCCACCCACTCTGCAGATCGCACCAAAGATTACCATGATTACCCACATAATACAGTAGATAATACCCCAAATTATTGCGTTTGCTCCATGGGCTTTGCAGTATGTATTGGTCTTTTCTAATAAAAAGACAATGAGACCTCCAATTAAGCCAAAGAACTCTGCGAGAAAAGACTCGACTATTACTGGTAATCCACAAGATGTGTCACTCATTTTATTTTTTAGTTCGACTGCAGTTATTAATTATTTTTTTGTATTATATTTATTATATATAGTTATTTTATAATTTTAGAATGGTTTAAAAAGTGTCTCTTTTACTTGATAATGGTGTTATCTCAAAAAATAACTAAAAAACATGATTTGACATAATTTGCTTTTGAAAAAGTATATAATATTCATATAATAATTTTTTATAAATATGTTTTAGTAACGAAAGTGGAAAAAAACAAACGTATGAAATTGTGTTTTGAAACGTCATTTATTTCTAAATTAATTTTCAAGAACCAATATCGAAAAAATAACCTGTTTATTTTTTTCCTTGGCAAATTCGCCTTATTTTTACCATTGATAATACTTTACCCGTTTTTTCTTGAAAACAGACCTAATATAACCAAGTTTATAAAAACAGAAAAATGAGTATTGGGATAGTAAAATTTTACTATTATGAATAAGTTATTTACAAAAAATATAGAGGGCGAAAATAACCGCTGGTTTGAAAAACCTCTGGGATCTAAGAACTAGCATTGTCTGGTAAAGGTTGGAATTTCAATAAAAAAACAAAAACGTCAAAAACGTTGTATAATTGCGTATTGACATAAAAGTTGATTTTGCCTCTGAAATTTCATTCATTGTTATAATAAATTTTGTTAGTCTTTTTTAATAAATAATTTCCCGAAATATGGCCAAATGAAAAGCCAAAAATAAAAACCATTAAAAATAAGAAATAATGGCGTAATTAAAACGAAATGTTAGCCAAACTTTGCACTAATTAATGGGATAGAAAAAAACTGTTGTTGTGTAAAAACCCGTTTTTAACATGAAAATACTAATAACATATCAAACAAAAAACAAGTAAAACAATAATTTTTAATTGTAAAACTTGTGTTATTTTATTTATTTGTAAAACACAAGAGGAAATAAAACAGGAGAAATATAATGTTTGATTCTATTCTGAAACAACCCTCAAATGTCAGCATGTAAATGATGTTTGAAAGTGTTCAGTTCAATAAAGAGCTCTTGTTAAACTTCTGGTTGTAGTGAATAAAATAGTTGCGAATATTGTTTGTGAAAAAATAAAGAGTATTGCCAACTGAATAGAATTTCCAAATAGTTAAACCAAAGACTAAAACGAAAGTTCATAGTAGGTTTTTATATCGTAAAAATAATAAGTCAATGTTAATTGTAGAGAACATTGTTGATAGTCATTAATATGCAAATTAAAAACATGGAATTGTTTTAATCATATAAATTTTATATTTCACGTATTTAGCAACAGATACAAGCACAATATATTATTATAATTGTTATTACAATAGTAATATTATATAGTAAAATCAACAGATATAAATTCTCAGAAATAATGTCATTGTTTCGAAAACTCGACAATAGGCGAGTGGCCCACTTACCTTGTTTATTGCCACAGATTTTAATTGTTTTGGAATTAATTATTATTAAACTTTATTAAACTATCGTTTACTCGCCACCCAATTATTATATTCAAAATGGTTCAATTATAATAATATTTTTTTGTTTTTTGAAAAACAAATAAAAGTCAATCAATTTGAATTAATTCTGAGACTTTTGAGAGAAACATAGAATAATCTGTTTTGTCAAACATTTCTAACAAATGAGGATCCGGCACTTTGTCTTTACAAGCTAATACACTAATTGCATATATCATCCTATATCCACAGCTCCAACCATCACTCTTTTGTTCAACTTTGATTATTTCTACTTTTACTTTCTTTCTTATTTTTTTGTATGAATTCGATCATTTCTTTGTGCGAGTAAACATCTTCATTATTCAACGAATCAATAAGATAAAGAGTATCAGTTGAAATAATCCATACCATCAAAGACCAATGGACGTTTCCTTGATTGCAGGGAATAGGTATACAAGTTTTAAGGTTATTTTCAATAATACTGTTAACATTATGATTGCCCAAAAGCAATTTTGTTAGACCCGTGATTGTAGTATGAGAGTCTTGCTTTTTATGAGCAACAACCATTGTAAAAGTATAGTCAGGACAAATATACACATCTTTGTTTATAAGTGGTGTCATATTTATAACCCATCTTTCCAATAAATTACTATCCAACAGACCAAGA
>NW_004440193.1:94607-95766 GCF_000330505.1 Entamoeba invadens IP1
TCATCGATATACACTTTTCCTTTACTATTCAATTCAAAGATCAATACGAAGATGACCCACCACCAAACATGTCAACCATTTGGTTGTTTGTAATACCTTTGCATTCCCCTTCAAACACCATATCTTTATCAAAGACACCATAAAACCCAACAATTACTTCAATTGTTATAGGCCAAACACGGGGAAGGAAAAAATAATAAAGAAAAAATACTTAAAACAAAATACTCCAGAAAATAATAATCATTTCAATAACAGTTAAAAATTAAAATAAAAAAATGTAATAATTTTAAAAATATTATAATAAATAATTTATAATATACAAATAAAATAATTGAAAATTAATTTAAACAATAGTTATAAAAACATTAAACAATTGGATTTTATTTTAAAATGTTTTTTTAAAAAATTGATATTTTTCAATTTTTTTAACTAAGCTTTGATAATTATAATATACAAAATTATACTTGTAGTTGATTATTGTGTTTAAAAAATACTATACATATTTAATATTTATTAAATACTAATTGGGTTTTTTATAAAACAACACCCCAAAAAGCAAATGACTGAACCACAAGTAGAAACCTTTATAAGTCAGAAAAAAACACAATGTGGTTTAAAATTATTTCTGCCAATAGTTGGTGGTTATTCTTTTGTTCCAACTGGATTTGAAAGAAAACTTTCCGTTGTAAAACAAAGGGGTGTTTGGTTTGTGTGGACGTGCTTGAGTCTGTCGGTATCGGAGAAAACGAAGTGTTTACAAAAGTTAAATACAAAAATGGTTCAGTTCATATTCATGATAAAAATGTTACACATGGGAAAAAAAGAAGAAAGAAAACAAATAACAAAATTAATTAAGAGAGGTAGGAATTGCTTTTTGGAAACCAAGGAACTTGTTTCTTTATATCAAGATGAATATGGAGAGAGTTGTTATCAAAAAGAAACACTTAGACGATACATAAACCAAAAAAAGAAGAAGCTTCTAGAAAAGTAAAATGTATTTTGGATGGTAATGATTATTGGACTTACGAAGATGAAGAATTGTTTATATTTTCATCATTGGAAAAAATAAAAATATTAAAAGGAAGAGAAATAACTTATTTATGTCTGCACGGAACATTTTCTTCTGCTCCTAATGAATGGTATCAATTATATACTATAC
>NW_004440193.1:95866-103182 GCF_000330505.1 Entamoeba invadens IP1
GAAATGAATTGGATGTGGAAATGGCCATTGCCTTTATGGTGCCAGTACAAACAGTCGTTGAGAACAGATAATATTAGTGAGAGTTATCACTCAGCTCTTGTTAAAAAAATGTCTTCAAAAAGCCTTCTTTTGAAATGCTGTTATTGAAATTGGTATCAATCGAAAATGAAGCAATTAGAGTTGTTAAAGAAATGAGCCAACGCCCATCAAAAAACACCAAAAGTGTAATTAAAACAAATCAATTTTTGCAGCAACCACTTCTTTTTATTCCAATTCGATCACAAGTGAAGAATTTTACCAAGCTATTATGAAAATACAGACTAGAGAAAACTTGGAATTATCTTTCGAAAAAGCTGTGGTCGAAGAATGTGTTCTTGGAGATTGGAATATTGAAAAAATAAACATCGAAGATGTTGGTTTTGTAGAAGATTATTTGAGAAATCGAACAACAGATAGTAAACAAGTAATAAATGATGATAATGAGGCGATTGAAGGAGAGTTTGAAAAGAATCCATGTGATGATCAGGAACTAGGAGAAACATTAAATATTGAAATTGATACTTCCGAAATAGTAAACAAAGTAAAAACAATTAAAAAAAGAAAACAACAAAATGTCCACACGAAACCGATTCTAAAAAACCAAAAACGAAAGAACTTATTTATGACAAATATGTAAAAACAACGACTATAAAAAACAAGAAAGATGATGGTGATTGGATATGTCCATCTCGTAGAAAACAACATGGGTGTGTTCTTAAAAAGAAACGTACGAGAATATATTAACAATAACATTTATTAATTAATTTACAAATAAATTCGTTATTAAAATATTTTAAGTATAATTTTATAAAAATAACATAATAAACAATGTATTTATTGTCTATAAAAACATTAAATATAATATAAAAATATATTTGATAAATAAAATCAACAATGATAAGTTTATGAGTTTAAGTGAATTAAGTTTAATTTGATAATAAATATATATTATTGAAAAAAAATAATCGTTGTAATTAAATTTTTATAATAATTATTATTGAACTTTTTTTGAAATAATTATTTTGTTCCTTAGTATTTTATCCAGAGTATTATAACTTGATTATATTATCACACAATTGTTTGTGCCATTAGCGACACTGGTTCTAAGTATTTTAAATTGTTTAATAAAGTAGTTGATGGTGCAATATTTACTAGATACTTCAAGGCACTCGTTGACGCGTCCACTGTAGATGGTAATAACATTATTTCTGTGATAGACAACGCTTCGGTATATATGGACCTTCTACTACCTTACTCCGAAACTAAAAGCTGCAATGTGATGTATAATGCTCCATATAGTCCTGAACGCAACCCAGTTAAAATGATCTTCGGCATTTGGAAGACAAGAGTGGAAAATTTGCAGAATGTTAATATCAGAGATATGATTTAAAACATTGCAGAATGCTTCGAATATATCACACCAACAGAAATACGCAGAGTGATCACTCACTTTATTTTGGTAGTGATTAGTAAAGTTTTTTCCTATATAGACTTATAATTATCTTAAGTTATCTCATGTTTAACATTTTTTCTTATCGAATAGATTATAAATTGATACCAATATAAACTATATAAAAGTTTTGCTTTTAAAATGTTTAAATTTTGTTGATTTACAACGTTTTGTTGTGAAACAATACAATGTTGTTTTACAATAATACTATATTATTTTAAAACAAAATACAATGATTATGAAACAACTTTTTGTTTTTGAACAATAAATTATTGATTTGAAAATAAATAAATAGTTCTGTAACACCCGATATTGATATTCAACAATAATACCAATTACACAACAATCACGCAAATTGTGCAACAAAAAAATAATATATTTTTAAACAGGATTGAACAAATGTACAAATCTAATTGTTATGAAAAAATAAGGAATTGTTGTGAAACTAACTGTATATAATAAATAAAGAAATTTTTAAAAAATGAAACTGCTAATAATAAAAACAAACATAAAATAAATACTGAGAAAAAAACAAATTAGGTAAAACCGTTTGCATTATAAAAAATCAAAAATAACAATATCACCAAATCTAAATCCATTATTGATACCAAATTATAAAACACATAAATAGAAGGGACTGCTCTTAACAAAGAAGGAAACTCTATAAGTGAGAAATTAATATTCTCCAATAATCAATTAGGCATAGCTGTACTTGACCAATTTCAACAGTACTTTAATTGTTTAAAAAATGTACACTGAATGTTGTAAATCAAACACGACATATTCAGCGTGTCAAAAAGAAACATAATGACACTGTTAATTCAAGCAACAATATGGTTCTGGAATTGCGTGCCAAAATCAACGACCTCTCTTGTATTGTCATGAAAAAAAATAAGAAGTTGCTGAATCCAATGAAGAACTTGAAATGATTAAAAAAATCCACAAAAAAATAATTAAAAATGACACAATCGAGAAAAGTAAAAGAATTTGGCGAATGATAAAACTTTTTTTCAGTAGAAAAAAATCTACAATGATTGTGGCCAAATTAATTTGGCGCTTAACTCACATAATAAGATGGTTCTAAAATCCAGAAAACTTTCGCTGACCAGTTTAATAGAAGAAAGAAGATGAAAAATCAAGTCAAAACACATAAGGCAAGGTCTCATCATTTAAACTTATAACCAATACTATATCTTCATTTTTATGAGAATAAAAGAAGAACATGTCGGATATCTGAACCGTTTATATTTTATCATAATTTGATGTATTGTGATCGAAAGCCTACAATAAGCGCCACCAAAAGGTATGTTTTTATTGGAAGTGAATTTTATTTAAACAATGGGAAGATTTTTTAACCCAAAAAATTCAAAATTGTTTTTAAAATTACCATTTTTAATATAAGTGCTGTAATTATTTATTAATTAAATACTATCATTAGTAAAATATTATAAATCATAAACCTTCAAGTAGTAAATATATTATAAAAATAATTATAATTAGTAATAATTAATTTGGTTATTTAACTCAAATTAATAATTATTATAAATGTTGATAATTAAAGATATTAATAGACAATTAATATAATGCTTTAAAAACTGAAATATATACGTTATAAAAAATACAAATGTTTAATCAAATAAAACTATAATATATAGTAAACAATGTGCTGATAATAAACCTATGTACTTTAGTAGAAAACTGTTATATTATTATTTAATATATAATACAAAAATTGAAATTATTTTATAATAAGAAATATTGTTGTTTTAATTAGATATAAAACCAATTATTATATTAATGTTTTTTTCAATTTGTAAATTATAAGAATAACAAATTTTCTTAAAACATGACAAATGCCTGCGATTTTATACAATTTCAGACTGATGAAGGTGTTTTTAATAATAATAAAAATATTGCCATTTTTATATAAATTTATAAAACTAAACAGTAATTTAGTGTGGTAACTGCATTTTCTGCCAATTTTTCTTAGATAATTATAATTAATATAAACTAGTTGTATAATTTGAAAAGAAAAAGCTTATTGTTCTTTTTTTAAAAAAATATTAAACTTTATAAAGATCATAACTAATTATAAATTATTTATAATAATATACATAATACTTGGTTATTACAAATTCAAAATAATAATAAAAGTAAACAAAATGGATTTAATTTCAAAAGTTTGCTGATTTTGAAAACTCCAAAATATTTACAACATAGATCACATGATAAGGAAGGAAATGCATAGTGTCAAGAATATGTGAGTGATAAAGGTAGAGAAGTAATTTCTATTAAAACAAACTTGAGTACAGATCTTGGTGGATGTAGCAAATACTTAGAAGAGGGAAAAAAATATCTGAGGAATGAAGAGGAGAAAGGTTCCAAGACAAAATTAATTGGAATGGGGTGAATCGATCCTAAAAGACGTATGTAGATTGAGTAGAAGAAACTGAGCTTGAGAGAGCGTTTACGCATGAATAGGAAAAAGACAAAAAGTTCTTTATCAATAGTCAAAAAGTCACGAAAAAGGACTGAGAAAGTGGTAACAGGGGATGAACTTTGGTATGGGGTATGACAGTAGCGACAAGAGATCTCTTTTCTTGTTAACATGGAGAAACGGGCATTGAAATGAGTCAATCAAATGTATGACTGTTATACCCATGGAAGAAACAGGGCGGTTTTACATTATTTAAAACAACTATTTAAAAACTCTATGAAATGAACCAAAAAATACAAATGTGATAAGAACAAGAAGTTGTGCATAATTAATTAACTTGTTATATTTTTTGTTTGCTTAACATTGCAAAGAAGTATAAAATAATACAAAAATAAAAGTATACGAATAAAGTAATGTTTAAGGTTTTTAAATTTTTCTTACACTTTTTATTGGTCAATTTTATGTTGCTATTTTGCCTTCTTTATTTTTGTAACTGATGTTATACATTTATCGTTGAAGGTTTATATAATAACATTTCTATAAACCTCAAAATGTTATTTGTTTATTGGAATTATTTTTTTTCCACCACCACGTTCAAAATTTCTATGGGCTGGAACTAAATTTAAAAAATTCACTTCCAATAAAAAAATTTTGGTGGCACTGCTACGATACTGATGATGTTGGAAATGTTGATGAAAACAAATTGAAGTTTGATTTTTAATTAACGATATTCCAAAAATACAACAAGTTAATTTACTATCTCTGTTTTTATATTATAATATATAGTATCTACCATCGCTAATTAAAAACCATAAATACAGAGTAAATTTTTATTTGTTTTTACCATTTGGTATTCTCAAAGAAACGTTGTCAATCGTTTTATTTGCTATTCAGATCAATCAGTTTCACCTTTTTACTTCACTACAACAATAAAACTTTTGTGGTTAACTATCGTAAGTGGTCTGCCGGTTGTGTTAATATTACTTTGAGATATGCCAGAAAAAATTACAATCTTTACATTTCTTGCATACTTTTTTGTATGTATATAGGGGGTCTATAAACCGGTTGGGATCCATAAACCAGTTGGATATTAATACAATGTATAACATAATCAATTAATATTTTTTGTTATTATTCAAAAGAACGAAAACCCTTAATTTTCCTTTTTCGCTCACTTTTTGGAACAATTTTGATTTATTTGTTTGTGGTAGGAAAATGGATTTATTAACTGGCCAATGATATGAACGCTTTTTGTAAGTCAAGTATTGTATTTGAAATTTTAAAAATATTTTTTTAAAAAATATTGTTTTGTAACAAACCCGCTGATAAGTGACAGGAAAAAATTTGCAATAATTTTTGTTTTTTGGAACGAAAAATGAAACCTCTGTTTTTGTATTTATCTAAAAAAATATCATCGTTTCTCTTAACGATGATATTTTTTAATATGTTTAGACACAAAGTGTTATATGTGACAAATATGGGATAAGGTTATAATATTACTGTTCTTCATAAAGGGTAATATGTTAAAATATGTTTTAAAAAGTTAAAAAACGAATCCCTGTTAAAATAATTTATATTTTTTATTTTGAAAAATTGGAATTTCAAATTGTTGTAATGGACTCTTTGATAACATCTATTGAATAAATAAATTGAAATGAATGATAGGTAAATGCACTACATTTATAATTGTAAGGTTGTTGATTTTTAGAAAATAAAATGAAAAATCAATAGTATTATTGATAGTCAATTATAATATTGTTTTAGTTTTATAAAAATTAATAAAGTCAACTTTAATAAACACATTCTTAAATATCAAGAGTGAGTTTTGTTGTTAATAAAAAGCTGTTAACAACATGTTAAATACACCATTTGAATGTTGTGTGTCTGATCCTTGTTATTTATTAATGAATAAGTCGATGTTTGAATAATTATTCTTAATAAAAAAATCATTTTATAAACTAATAAATAAGCATAATAAATATTATAAATAATTATAACATATAATAGTTTAATATAACATACATCTTAAGTAAAAACATTTTATAAAAATAATGTTTTTTATTAAAATGCTTTCAATAAATATATTAATTAGGCTTAGCACCCGAGAATTTTCTTATTAAAAATTAGTATCTAAAAAAGCTAATAAAACGGGAAAGAAAAGATGACCCGTTTTAATAGCGTTTTTCGATACTAATTTTTGATAATAAAATTCTCGGGTGCGAAGCCTAATATTAATCGCCATTTATTGTCATAATAATTTCAAATGAATCTCGATAAACAATTAAAATTTAATAATTTATTATATTAAAATATTAATTGTATTAATCAAAAACGTTGTTAAGTTTCAATTCAAATTTTAAATAATATAAAATTACATAAAAATAATTATGGATTGAAAAGTCAACAGATTTAAAAAATCGAATTTTGGACTCTAAAGAAAATATTTTGAACTCAAAACAGTCATTCATTGCGATATTTATAATACGCGGGGAGAGATTGTGGTAAAATATATTATATAATGTGTGTGAGAGCGAGATAATTTAATTTGCCACGGTCGTTGACAACTTTTTGTGTAGTGTGAACAAAATGTTTAAATGTGTGTTTTATGATAAAGGAGAGAACATGATTTTCTTCCGAAATAATATATTTTATCCACAAAAAAATGTATAAATGATTCGTTCTTATTCATTGGTTATTTTTTTTTAGTTTCATTAATTTTTTATAAATTTTTTAAATTGCAAAACAACAAAAATAAAAATAACATGTTTTATATTTTTTATACTTCCCAAAACTGCAGAGCAGGGTTTTTCTTTTCCAAAATACGTGTAAATATTGTTTTTTCCTTTAAAAGTTTCTAATAAATACTTAACTAGTTTATAGACCCCCTATACTTGAATAATTGTCATTAGTATTGTAAAAAGAATGTTTCCGTAATTAAGAAGGCTTAATAGTGATGTCGTTATTCAAAGTGGTGATAAAGTCTTAAACTATGACAATTGAGATTTAGAAGTGGGTGAGAAACACCGGCGTTTTTAATAACACGTTCTTTAAATACATTGAAAACTACACCACGAAAAGTATATTTTAATAGCTAATGATGACCAAGGCATCTTCAAAATAAAGAACCCCAAATGAAATCTACAAGGAGTTCATGGCCTCATAAATGCAAAACTTCCAAAACGGCATCATCATTAAAACATTTAAAGAAATTTTTATTGAGGTATAGGAATATGTGGTTAGACGAGACACTCATCATGTTCACTGAATAACTGGAGTTGTTGTATTGGAGAGTTCCAGTGCAGTAGCAGCAAGTCACTAAAAAATTTTTATAAAAACAGTCAACAGCATCATTGACTATGATGGGGCACACCCAACTAACGCTGTTCTATA
>NW_004440193.1:103282-105716 GCF_000330505.1 Entamoeba invadens IP1
ATTTGATATAAATATTAAAACAAACATAAATTTTTTATTTAAATTATTAACTATTAAGGCATGAGTTATTCTTTCTCTATGGAACTTGTTGGCGAAAAGATAATAAAAAATGAATAGAATTATATTAATAAAATAACATATAAAAACAAGGGTTTCAAGATGGGTTTTTTATAAGTTTAATTTACCACAAACTCAAAATAACAATTAAATGCCAAAACCACGACTCTCAAAAGAAAAAAAGAGTTTCAAGAAGATGTATTTCTTTTGGTAATACTCGAGAGTTTTAGCCCTTCATTTAAGATGAACCTGATCGGTTTGTAAAGGGCTTGAATTGTTGTTTTTTGTTCAAAATTTCTGCGAGATGCTCTGAAAGAGCATTACGACATTCATCTTCATAAAGACACGAACATTTTTTGTGCTATTTAAAAATGGCTCCAAAACTTCGCAATAAACTACTTTAATATACTAAATTATTTCTCGCTCAACTCGTTAATGAACACAAATTACGAGAAAAATAAAAATGCGTCAAAGTTTCAAATAATGAGAGTCAAAGATGCATTGATCACCACGGGAGTAAACACATCAAATATAAATAAAATGATTGAAGATGTTAATATTGTTCTTCAAGCAATATCCAGAGAATTAACAATTCAACAACCTGAAATAAACGAGCCACACTTTGTTTCACAACAAATCTGTGAACAAAAACCAAACGTCTAGATGAACAATTACAACAATAAATGGTATCAATGAGGAGCAACAATTCTACCTTTTCAGATGAAACGGCACAACCCAACACTGCTACACCATCTGTGATAGACATAACACAAACACCAAAGGGTATTGTTTATCAAGAACCATTTAATCTTGAAACAACTTAGATAAGAAACAGACCACTTTTGGTGATATCATGGGTCATTATGACTTTGTTTATGGAAACGATCCAGTTGATGGCAGTCTATAAACTGGGCATATTGGAGGCAAAGATGAAGCTCATGAAAATGAAGAATATGAAGGAAGTGAATGCAGTGAATGTAACGAAATAGAAGACACATGAGTCCATGAAATAGTGAGTCAAGCATCCGGGATATGGAAAAAGTTGTTTTCTTCGCTTATTGGCTCTAAAAACTCCCCAAATATTGAGGTTGCAGACGAAAATGAATATTGGCCTGACGATATCGATAGTGAAGACGAAAATTGTATAAAAAGTGACCTTCAATTGAAAAATGAGCTAGTCAATATTGAACGACTTAATTTTATAATGGACACTCTCTAAAACACTGATTTACATATGTCAACAATTCTCATCAAAGCAATAGAAGAAGAAGTTGAAAGAAGTGTTGTAAACAACAAAACATAACTTGCAAAAACAAAAGGAGGGTTTTAATAGTATTAATCGCATTATTTTTTTCACTCGAAGATTTTTCTTCTAACGAAATAACAAGAATATTAGAAGTTGTTAAAATTACAACATTTAAAATTTCAATTAAAATGAATGTTTCCACAAAACCGTTGAATGGCGTATGAAACATGTATATGAAGTTGACAAAAGAAGTCTGCAAAATTTAGGTCAACTGAAAACACCTTTTCATCTAATCGCCGATTCACAGACGTGTGATTGAAAGACTTAATATTCAGAATACGCACGTTTTATTTTTGGTTTTTGCACAACAACTGAAGTAAAATAAAAATTGGTAACTGATATGGCGAAGGTGATGCACATTCATGAATTGTGTGGATTCTTTCGCCCACTGTTTCATGCAAAACTCACTTTACAACAATCCAAAGGAATTTCACTTGATGGTACCACATGTAACACGATAATCGGTGTGTTATTATAAAATCTTGTTCCAATTGAACATCGAAAGCACTTTAAACAAAATTATTGTTTTGTACATAGACTTTCGAATGCATGTGAAAAGGTCGTTGAAGTTAACGAAAGAAGTGACATTAATCAATTACGGAATAACAAATTCTAAATTTCAGAAATGGTTGGATCGCTTTCAATGAACAAAACAAGACAGAAATGTGTGCCATCTGAAATTCCTAGTACAAGCTCAACGCAGTTTTTTCATTTATTTGTGACTTCAGCTATTTTTGAAAAGTTTGAAAATTATCAACTTTTTTTAAATAAAGAAAATTTCAATTTTGTACCTCAAAACGTATTTGAAAATAAGTTTGGACGCTTTTCATTAGATGACTATTTATTCGTTTGAACTCTCTATTTTATTGATTACCCATTCGCTCCACTTAAAATTGTAAGTCAGTGGCTTCAAGGAAGAAATGTAAAATTTCCAGTGGTGTATCAAAAATGTTATACAATAAAATATTATATAAATATCAAAACAAAATTGGATGAAAAAACGATTTTTTGGAACCATGTTATTTATTAGAGAAAATAACAGTGGCAACATTGAAGTACTTAGAGGTATCT
>NW_004440193.1:105816-109370 GCF_000330505.1 Entamoeba invadens IP1
TTATAGACGCAATTTGTTTAACTGGACATTTCAATGGTGACTATTTAAGATCGGATGATGGTTCTTCGGCGACAGAAGGAAGTTTAGAAAGCAAAAAATCAAATTATCAAACAAAGAAAATTTTATCGGAATGAAAAAGACGAAAATATAAATATATTTTTGGAACAATGTTCCGACAATTATATAACAGCACCAAATGTTTTGAATTTAATGGAGTCAAGAGTCGAGTTTCAACGTTTTATTGGTTGCTATGTAAAGCTTAGTTTGATAGCTGTAACAACGTGTTCAGTCGAATGATCATTTTTTCTTATTAAAAGAGCATCAAGACCAAATCGCAATAATTATTCAAGAGAAATAAGAGTCGAGACAAAAGAAAGATTGACTTTTTAAACAGAAACACTTCGAAAGATCTATTTGTGCATTCAGTTCAATGTCAACAACTTACAGAAAGTGAATTGTGAATTTTGTTCACTTTCTATTTTTTATAATTGAAAACTGTTTATCAATTTAAATTTTTATAGTTTCAGTTTTTAATTTTAACTTAACATAAAACAATAAAAATAAACAATCGATGATATATTTTGTTATAGTTTTTGTTTACATATTTAATAAAAAATTACAATATCATTTATTATAATATATAATATAATATTTTTTTTGAAAGTAAAATAATTATAAAAAACTATTAATTATTTTTATCAAAAAAATCAAATGAACTTTTGTTGAAACCCAAAAAAAACATTCTTGTGTCAATTAATCATAATAAGATAAGATAAATATCATTTGTAATAATAATAAATAGTTCATTCTTGTTGAAATTTTAAAGTAATCTGATTTATTTGTAATCCAATGTATTTAAGTTAACACCTAAGCCTCTAGTTTGATTCAAAATGTCTTCAATTGTAAACAGTCTATTATAATTTAAATAATCAGGAAAATATAACAAAACAATTTACATTTTCGTTAATGATTTACAATTATTATTGTTTTATCGATATTTATTTTAAAAAAATAAAAAAATAACTCAACACACGACAATACCGAGCAACAACAAATAATTTTCCAGTCAATAATTATAAAGTCGGAACTAATTATCACAATCATATGTTGTTTAAAAAATTGACTTGAAAATGAAACCATCAAAAATCAAGTTTTTGGACAAACCACGATTAAAATCTTTTTTTGAAAAACAAATATATATAAACAAGAAACATTAGTTCTAAATTATCTGTTGCTTTGTGAAACTTTATATAAGAACTAAAACAAATAAATTAGAAGGAAAGTTAACAATGTAGTATTAAATTTGAAGCTATTTACTTATTTTCCAAGATAGCGTATTGATGATAAAAACATCATTAATAAAAGAAATGCATAATAACTTAAAGAAACACGTTTATCGAAAAAAAACCAAAAACGTTCAAAACGTTCATAATTTGTTCGCAACAGTATTTGTTTAGCATTTGCTAATCAAAACAAAAAACAGTGGTTTTTTGTTGTGGTTCACAAAAAGTGCTTGGAGAACGTTCGTTAAAATAAATGAGTGTTATTTGAAATTTTATTTGTCTCCAATTGAAGACATTTTAGAGTAAACTGGAGCTTTAAATTAAAATTGAAAAAAATGGAATTGAAAACATTTTTTTCTTTTTTTTTATGTATCTTAGGTGTTAAGCAACTACGAATAAAAAATTATTGTATAAATAACGAAAAAATCAAATTTTTCACTTTGGAAAAAAAATATTATTAGAATTCTGAATACAACGAAAAGAAAATAAAGATATTTATCTGTGTAATATCAACATTATGGTTTTGTTTATTTTAATTCGTTGTCATTTAAAACAAAAGATGTAAACACATTTGCCTTCATAATTATGTTCAGAATCATCAACTTGTTTACAACAGCAAGTACATTTGGATTTGACAAATACGAATATTCAAACTTAACACATAGTTTCATTTGATGGAACAACACGTTTTAAACTTAATTGGTTGTTCAAAGTAAACAACATAAGTACCATAAGCAATAGATAGCAACAACTCCATTTTAGTAAAACTAATATTCATCAATTGAAAAATATTGACAAATTGTTAATCGAAATATCAAAACAAGATACATTTAAATGTTTTAATAAAAAACTGTTAACCTCAGTCATTTTTATTAGACTGAAATTAACAACTATTTTATTATTTTTGGCGTTTTCAATAATTATAAAACAATAAAAAAATGTGGATGTTGTATATATTAAACCGTTAACACACTTTTATAATTTAAATAACATTTAAAGTATATCCACAATTGTTATTCAATTATAAATATACTTTTGTTGATATAAAACAATCCATAAAAATCGAAGTTGATTCTTTTAAAATAAACAAAATAACATTTTGAAAATTGAGAGCATTAAATATGTTAGCTAGAGTAACCATATAAAAATTAATCAATGATCAACATAAATAAATATTAAGTCTTAAAATTTGTATTATTGTTTCTTGAACGTGTTCTTTATGTTTAAAAAAACATTGCTTTAAGTAGATTACAAAACATATTATTTATAAAATGTTATTTCAACACTTTTATAAATTATCAACACTTAACTGATAGCAGTAATTAACACATATATTTATCTATTGTTGTATACATATAAAAAAGTAATTTAATTATTTAAAAAAATTAATCCACAAAATGATCAAAATTAAAAAAAATATCAATTAATACATACTTACAACATATTTTTTTCAATACCAAAGTTAACGTGCTTAGTTGTGGATTTAATATTATCTTTGAATACACAATGAATAGTAATGATTGTAGCTATGGTCTTTTTGTGTTAATTTTAAATTTAAATTGATTGTCTTTTTGTAAATCTCGATCCATATTAAAAATAATTATATGAATTTTAAAATAAAATCAATACGTTTTTTATTATTAAACATTTTGAATAAGCGTGTTTACGATACACATTATACCACAACCATTTTCTGTCTTCTAATCTCCCGTTTTTATATTAACATGTTACTATGTCTTATTTATATTTTGACATTTTTCATTAAAATGTAACTTTAAAAATGAAATAAATATTGAATTTATTGGCCAGTTTTTGTCCTGCTTGTTGAGTTTTGACTCTGCCACGTACTTAACCACATGTTTATATTCAAATTCATAAATAAATAATCATTTTCAACAACCAAAAACACAAAAAATATATATTTTTTATGGTTCGATTATTGTTTGTTTTCATCAAAAAATCTATTTTCAAGTGATATTGATTCATTTTTAAATATTATTTTTCATATCAGTTTGTCTACATGGTTGGTTGAATATATGAAATCACACCGGGCGACAACAACGAAATGATGAAGTGTCAAGTGTTATATAACAAGGTAATTTTAATGAGAATACAATTATGAAATCATACTACTGCGTGAATATGAAAACTCTTTATTGAAACAGAAACTCCACATTATAAATGTCAACAGTGTGATATAAAAAATGGGAAATAATTAAAAGTACTTAAAATGTGCACAGTGTAATCGCGTGCTTCTGTTTGAACATGACC
>NW_004440193.1:109470-110879 GCF_000330505.1 Entamoeba invadens IP1
TTTTGTTAAAAGCCATTGAACTATTAATGGCTGTATTTAACAAATCGGGTCTTGTATTTTTTGTTTTTTTTTCATTAATTTAATATAATATTTTGGGATTTTTTTAATACATTTATTAATATTGAATAATCACTTTTTTCTGTACTATATTTTATTGTTTTCATATGGTTAAATTTTGAATTTAAATATTAATTTAATATAATAAATAAAATCTAATACATTTTTACCTAAAATATAATTATTTTTTTGATTAGGCACAAAATATATTAATAATTAAATATACAATTTTAACAGCTTTTGGAGTGCTACGCCACGTATTTTCCTTCTTATGTTTTAATTTTGCCAAACAACATAAAAATGTTTAACTCTTGGGTGTTATGTTTAATTATTTTGATTGCATTATTACTTTTTTGATGTATAAATATTTTGTATTTATTTAAAAATAAAAATTATAACTATGATCTTTCAAATGTTTTTTGCTCTAAACTTTATCAAGAAAATATATGACAAAAATAGAAAAAACTTTTAAATATAGAAGCATAAAATGTATTACTTACAATTTTCTTACTTTCCAAAGGCATTAAAATGATAAACGGCGAATATTTATTTTTATAATTCTTTGAATTTGAAAATAACAAGGTTTTAAATAAATGTAAAACATTAAAAATATAAACGATATTAATATGGTTAAATCAATTAAAATTCTCAAAATAGGTGCTGCAAACTGAATTCAACTGGTGGCTAGCCCGTGTTAATTTTTGAATATTTTCAGCCAGAATTTGTGTTTGGAACTATTATTATTAATTCGTTGAATAAATTAATTAGGATTTGTCAGCCAGTAAAAAAACTGCTAGCCATAAAACTGTCAAAACTATACACATTCTAAAATGATGGTAAACCATACAAAAACGAAAAATCCAAAGTATAGTTTTATGTAGTTCTTAAAAGTCATTACAAATCTTCTTGTTTATAATGGTTATAATACACAGTAAATTAAATTAATGGTAATAGTTTGTTGTTTGTGTCAAACAAAAATACACAAGTAAATTATAGTAAAAAATAATTATTTATTCAGAAAAGAAACACACAGAAAACAAAAAGACAAAAACAATTTGTTATACCATTAAATATTTGTGTTTTTAAAAATGTTAATTTCTGTAAAATTGTAATGTATCACTACTTTCTCTATCTTGAATAATTTATATAACATAAATATGAACATTTAATTGTTTGATATGTTGTTTTTTATTAACAACATTACTTGTTTTTTTTTCCAAAACATAATAAACATACATGTTTTTACATGATTTTTTTAATTTAGTATCATAAATGAATACTGTTGATAAAACAGTAATTGTCATAGAATGACTTAAATATCCAAATATAGATGTCAATTTTTTGAATTATTT
>NW_004440193.1:110979-116210 GCF_000330505.1 Entamoeba invadens IP1
CGGCTTTTTTCCTTGTTTTTTAACAAAAAATAAAACTATATTGAAAACTATATTTGATAGTAAAAATGTCCAGTACCACATTTTTGTTTTCACTTTATTTTAAACCCATATAATGTTTTAATATAAATCTTGTTTTCTTCTTGTTTTTTGTAATGTGTATTTTAAATCTATTAATGTCATATGATACACTGTTAATAGTAAAATGAAAGGATGTAGCAGTAATTATTTTAAGGGTTAAACATGTTAATAATCAATCATGTTCGAACACATAATTTAATGATTACATTTTTTAATTGTTTAATTTATGAAGGTTTATTCTTATATATTAATGCCAGTCAACAAACACGTGTTCTCAAAAAGGTGTTAATTAAATTTTTATTGTTTTGGTTTGAATATTTAAATTTTTCTGTTAAATTTTTAATGGTCATAATTTATTTTTCATTACACTTTTGGTCTTATTTTTTGAAGAAGCGAATAAAGTGCAGTTTTGTGCAAATCATTTAAAACCCCTTCCCAAAATAGCATATTTATTTATATCTGTGATTTTTTCTTTAAATTGAGATAAAAACGATCTCTTGTAAATTGAATTGTTTATTTATTGTAAAAAGATATACAGATAGCAGAATTAACAGGGACCACAGGAAAAACCAGGGACTAGAGTAATTTTAGCTATTGAATATCGAGCGGATTATATACAATAAAACGGGCAAATATATAAATAAGTGTGTAATTTTCTTATTATTTGGTCTTAAAAACAGTTATTTTTCGGGATATAAATAATGAATGTGTTGTATAAAGTATGAATAAACAACAGCTTAATGTGAGCTATAATAGTAAGTTTATTATTATTAATTATTGTTTTATTATAAAATATTATTCTTTTGTTCGACCTTGTTTAACTTCAACACAACCATTCAATTAAATCGTTCATTCATTTTTTCAAAGACACCAATGAATTCTTCTCTATTCACTCGGTAATATGATGAGTCACTTTTCGTTCAGCATTAAAAGTGATTCATGTAGTTTATAATAATAAAGTAAAGAATAAACAAATTATTGGAATGTTAGACATTCAGTAAATAATTGAAAATTATTAAAAGTATTAAACAATGGAAGATAAATCAATATAAAGAACAAACTTTTCTTTGGCTCGGCTGGGCTATAACAAATAAGACAACTCTGAATGATTATTTAAGAGTTTCATATTTTATAGTTTTTTTCTATTTTATTTGAAAAAGTGTGTTTATTAATAGTTGGTCCCTGTTTTTTGAAAATAAACCAACATATCCTCAAAACCCCGATTATTTGGGGATTTTTCTTTAACAATAAAACTTTATACCAAAAATAAAACAGCTTAATTTAGTCTGGTCCCTGGTTTTTCCTGTATGTGTAATGCCATTTTTCTTTTCTTTAAATATTTTTTTTTCAATTGAGGTTTGATTCCCTGCTCAAACTTATTATTTTAAGATATAATTTATTAATAATTATTTAAATATAAACTATAACACATTTATTATTATAAATTATTATAAAAACAATATATTATAAATAAACATATTGAAAAAACAGTGAAATTCTAATAATAAAAACAAACATTAAATAAATAAAAGAAACAAACAAACAAACATAAAGAAATGGTTTACACTTTAAAAAATTAAAAATGACAATACCAATAAATTTAAATCCATTATTGATGCCAAATTAAATAATACAGAAAGTAAAAAGGCTGCTCTTGACAAAGCAATAAGCGCTGTAAGTGAGAAATTTATATTCTCCAACAATCAATTGGGCATAGCTGTACTTGACCAATATCAACAGTACTTTAATTGTTTAAAAACGAATGCATATTGATTGTTGTAAATTTAACTCAACATATTCAGCGTGTCAAAAAGAAACATAATGACACTGTTAATGCAAGCAACAATATAATTCTGGAATTGCGTGCCAAAATCAACGACCTCTCTTGTATTGTCATGAAAAAAAATAAAAAAATTACTGAAACCAATGAAGAACTTGAAATAGTCAAAATTAGCGAAAAAATTCGCGAAAATAATAACGAAAAAACGACAAAATAGAGAAAATTCGAATAATTTGGCGAATGATAAAACTTGCTTTTGGTCGAAAAAAATCTACAATGATTGTGGCCAACTATTTTTGGCGCTGAAGTCGAAAAGATTTCGTTGATTAAATTGATGGAAAAAGAAAGATGGAAGATCAAGTCAAAATACCCAAGGCGAGGTCTCATCATTTAAACTTCAAGCCAATGCATCAGTTTCATTTTCATTGAAAAAAGATTGTGTTAAATATCGGAACCGCTAAAATTTGGTCACAATTAGATGTATTGTGATGGAAAGCCTACAATACAGATGATGTTGAAAATGTTGATGAAAACAAATTTAAGTCTGATTTTTAATTAACGATATTCCAAAAATACAACAAGGAAATTTACTATATCTGTTTTCATTATTTAATACATAGTATTTACCATCACTAATTTAAAACCATAAATACAGAGTAAATTTTTATTTGTTTTTACCATTTGATATTCTCAAAGAAACGTTGTCAATCGTTTTATTTGCTATTCAGATCAATCAGTTTCACCTTTTTACTTCACTACAACAATAAAACTTTTGTGGTTAACTATCGTAAGTGGTCTGCCGGTTGTGTTAATATTACTTTGAGATATGCCAGAAAAAATTACAATCTTTACATTTCTTGCATACTTTTTTGGATGTATAATTTGGTTAAAAAGTCAAAAATAAAAAAAAACAAAAAAACAATTATTTCAAAAAAGAAAAAAGCTATTGATTATAATTAAAACAACTATATTTATACTTAGTTTTTTCCATTGTTAATTAAAAATCAGACTTTACAGAATGTCGATTTTATTTTAGACAACACAAAGAACAAAATGAAAAAGCATATGATTTGACATCCATTTTGATCAACTAACAATTAAGAAGAAAAACGATACGATTTTGGATGGTTGAACAATATAATCAACGAGTTAAATGCCGAAGTCAATATATTTAGAAATAAGGTGACTCTACGAAGATGACGGGGACTGTAGAAATGAACAAGAAATATTAAAAAAATCAAAATAGTACGAGCCGATATTGATCAACAGAGAAAAATAACATACAATTAAATTCTCTGTTAATTATAATAAGGTAATAAATGAAAAAAGAAAATATTATTGAAATATCAGTATGAGCCGAAACTATTGAGAAGAATACTCATATATGTCAACAAAAAAGGTCAAGACTATATGATATTTGAAGGATACGTCAAAAAAGTCAAAAGAACAAAAATTAAATTTGACAAATAATGAGATAAATACAACAATTTGAAAATGATGTGTCTAAAATAAAACAGATTTGATAACTTTTGAACAAGTCGCCATGAATTACAAACAGTCAACAAGTGTGTATGTAAAAAAGTCAACCATGTGCATGACGTAAACTGTTCTTCTTTTTCCATCATGTGAGACGCTAGTTATCAAGCACCTGCTGGTGCGCCTTTTCAACTTCATCAAACAGAACAAAGCTGTATGTATTCTTTATGACTGTCTCTATCAGTTGTCCATTTTTGTCGTGTCCAACATTATCCAGTGGCGCTTCAATCAATCGTGAAACGCCGTGCGACTTCATGTATTCACTCGTGTCAATTCTGACGTTGTTGTTATAGTCGTCAAAAAGCTTATCTGCACATGTTTTTGCAATTTCTGTCTTGCCAATACCACTTGACCCAAGGAACATAAATGACTTGGTTGTTATTTGTCTGATGAAAGACAAACTTCTGCTTCTCAAAATATCATGCACAACAACTCTTTTGTGCAACTCGTCACCAAGTTTCAAGAGTCTTGTCTTCTCGTTTTGTGTCATTCTGTTTATTAAAATGCTTATCCATTTCGCTCGGCGATGTAGACATGTTAGAATTGCCTCTCATATTCAAGGTTTCTTTCCAGTATATTACAACTTGCTTAATGACAATATTGGTGTCGTATGTTCTTCGCATTCATTACACTTTCTCCTGTTGCACCTGCACCCAAAACAATGTTATTTTAATTATTATAAGAATGATTGGTATCTTCAACTCTTTCACTTATTCCAAAACAGATTTCAATCACTTCTCAAACAATCCTCTGTAGTGCTACCAACAATAAGTGCGCCCATTATAATTGCAATGACTCTACACTACAAGTTTGAAGGAACAATCCGTTTGCTATTCGCTGCGCCCAAATTCGACAACAGATGATGTATTACCAACACTGGGTTAACAATCAAGATGGGGTGTTATTTGTGGAAACATTGAATATTTTGCCATTGAATGAGCAACTTGTTTTTGAAAAAAAATCGCCGCGCAACAAATTTAAGTTAAGAAGAAAAAACGTGTAGATAAACTCCAAAAAGTGATGGTAAACTAAATAATATTTGGTAATTTTAAAAACAAGTTGAAAAATTTGTTAAATTGTTGACTACTCAAAAAGATGATTTACAGAAAAAACTTGAGAAAAAACAATAAAACCTGATGTAAGAAACTCAATGAGCTGGAGCTAAAGTTACAGATTTAAAAGCTAAATTTATTACAACAAATTCAATTAATATTTCAAAAGAAATATTTTCCGTGTCTGTCGATGCGTGTCAATTAGTTTGTGATAACCAATTTTAGATTGATGTAACTGCATGTCAAAATACAATAAGAAGCAATAAAAAAGCAAGAAAGTTGATTTTTACAAGAGAAACATTTAAAAATTATTAATATTTTAAAGTTTTTACGTAAATTATTTATTTATTAATTTCAATGTAATTAATTGTCAAGTAACAAATTACAAGGACTGACGGGTTTGAATTGTGTAATTATTGATTGATTGTTTTTTTAGAAATTTGTTTAAAAATATTGAGGGGTTTTAAAGTATTGATTGATTGATTTATTTAATACCCTCATTAAGTTATACAGTTTAAGTGTTTATTGTTTATGTCATATGTAATAATTGTTGTTTTTTGTTTTAAATTTTACTTGAAATTTCAATTTTTTCATTTTTAATTATAAATAAAGTTGAAAAATGAAAAGATAACTAAACTAAATATTATTATTTGTATTGGTTTTGGATTTATGTTAATGATTAATTTTCATTAACTTTATAATTTTGTTGAGTTATTTATGGTAAATAGTAATTCAATATCATATTCATACGGTTGGCATGATGGTAAAAACTTTTATTTATCATT
>NW_004440193.1:116310-124492 GCF_000330505.1 Entamoeba invadens IP1
CTAAATAATTATATTATATTTAATTTATAAAGTTATTGTTTAAGAATAGTATATTTTACGATATTTCCTTAATAGTTAGTAACGTTGAATGACTTTAATTAGATAATTTATTAAAAATGTTTATTCAAAGAATTTCAAAAATATTTAAAGACCTAGAAACTGTGAATATCAAAATGCGTGGACTTTCTGGTTATCACATCATGATAGTCTCGAAGTACTTCGACGACTTTGGAGACTTTATTAACTTGGGGTTGGTATGCAAGAAGTTTAGAGGTAATATGGAGAAGTTTCACTTCAACCCAATTCCGTTAAATTCCAAAACACTTGGATACTTTCCAAACATCGAGACACTTCACTTGTGGGATAAAAAGGATGAGAATTTTGGCAATGGATTTATGATAAACACAGAGAAAATGGAAATTGTGAAAATAAAGGTTGTTTTAAAGAAAGAATTCTTTCGAATCATTGTGTGGTTCAATGTTGACTTTGAAACTGTTGACAGAAACAAAAATCGAAACATCGAGTTTAAAAATGTCACTTACACTCAAAATGATAGAAAGAAATTTGGTAATAACATACCATCAAGTGTGACATCAATTGGTGATAAATGTTTCAGTTTTTGCGGTAGTTTAAGTAGTGTTACAATACCATCAAGTGTAAAATCAATTGGTTATTGTTGTTTTTATAAATGCAGTAGTTTGAGCAGTATTACAATACCATCAAGTGTGACATCAATTGGTGGTTGTTGTTTCTATGAGTGTAGTAGTTTAAGTAGTATTACAATACCATCAAGTGTTAGATCAATTGGTGATAGTTGTTTCAATAGATGCAAAAGTTTAAGCAGTGTTACAATACCATCAAGTGTGACATCAATTGGTGATCGTTGTTTCTATAAATGCAAAAGTTTAAGCAGTGTTACAATACCATCAAGTGTGACATCAATTGGTGATCATTGTTTCAGTGGATGTAGTAGATTGAGTGGTATTACAATACCATCAAGTGTCAAATATATTGGTAAAGATTCTTTCTTATTAAACACATTAGTTCATCGAAGCGAATGAGATAATTTAATGATATTTCATTTTTTATATTTATTTTTATTAAAAAAATAAAAATAAAAAACAATTGAATAAATCAATTTAATTATTTAGCGAAATTGATTTTATCAATTTCTTCAATTTCGTTAAAAGTCAAAGTATACGTGGAGGCTCCTAAAGCCGGCCCCCCTACCCACCTCCTGGGAACAGAGATTACTTAAATGTAAGATTGTGTAAAATGGTGAGTTTATACCACGTCATCATAAAAATAATAACAAGTTAATATAATAGAATTAAGTGATATAAAGTCAAAAAATATTAGTTTTTAATTAATAATAGAAAATATAGATATTTGTAATTGAAGAAATTTATTTATTTTTTAAGTAAGATAATTAAATAACTTTATTTCATACAGCCATGACAAGGACTACTTAATGTTCTATAAATAGAACACGATTTAAGTAAAAATGATTAAACAGGAAAGTGTTATAAAGAATAGATATAATAATTAATATAATGATTATTCATAAAAACTATAAATTTTGAGTTAAATAGTAAATAACTACAATTAAATTTAAAATATAATAATATAATAATATAATAATATATAATATAATAATGAAATATGAAATGTAAAATATTTATAAAGTAATAATAAATAATAATTAATATATATTATAGTAATATAAATAATAATGATCATATCTTATTATTATTTTATAATTAAGTAAGAAAAACATTTATTTCATACAGCCATGAGAAAAACCCCTTAATGTTCTATAATTAAAACACGATTTAATGATAGAATATTTTAAATGTAATAAATATAATATTAAATAATTAAATAATTAATACAAAAAGATATTTATTAATATTTTTAATTAATATTTAATTATTTATTGTTCATATTTATTACATAGAGTTAATTTATATTAATTAATAATTTGAATAACAATAAATTATAAATAATAATTAAACAATTAATAATTTTAATTGTATAATTTTAATATGAAAAATTATTTTGAAATAGGAGTGTAAGAAAATAAACCTGTATTTTGTACAGCCATGACAAACCCCCCCAAGTGTTATATAAATAGAATTATATATAAGATAATTTAATAAAAATGACAATTCAAGCAATAAAACATTTCCAATAAAAAGTTAAGGAGTTGCTTTTTGCAAGGAAATTTTCACCTTTTAAAGAGTTCTACAACAAAGCTAATTTGACTGTTGTTATGTTGTAAATGCTTCAAAACTCGAGATAGTTTTATATTTGATTAATGAGTGTACAAATAAGATATAAAATAATACTGAAAAATCCATTAAAGAATAAATTAATGAACTCAAAGTGTTTTTGATATGGCAGAAGCTCTTGAAAATACTCAACCAAAGCTCAAAAAACAAAAAGTTAATGTTTGATCAAGTACAATTGATTGTGTTGGATCACTTCGTTGGCAACTCGATTGATAATGATGTTTCCAAAAGTTCCTCTATGTATTTACATTGATAAATTATAATGAAATCAATTTAAGTATCAAAGAAAGTTATTTAAATTAAATTTGAAAAAAAATACCGAGACATCAGAACAATTATCCTCAACTAACTATCACTTTAAAAAACTTGTATATTCAAATGAATGATTGTAAATCTTTAAATAAATCTTTCAAAAATATATTAATAGGGAGAATAAAACTTATATTGCAAAAAATGTAATTTGTTTTATTACGAAACAAACAACAGATCTTATATTATTATTATTAGTAGTAATACAAAAACAAAACATTTTTGTTGACAAAGTTGAGCTTATATGTTTTTTAAAATGGTCCAATTAATATATAAAAAAATTGGAATTACAAAGTAGACTTTTGGAAAATTCCTTAACATTGTTATTTTAGTTGTTTTAAACTAGTCTATATTGGCGAAATAATTACAAACCTTCCCAAACACTTTATAATTGCTGACGGTTTCATTTTATACACGAAGTTTGAAGTAGTTTATGTATTCATTTCTCTTTGTATTTTAAAAGAATATTCTGTGATATCCACACACTTACAAGTGACAATCAACGTGTTCTTATTTTACAAATCTTTGTGTGTATTTAGTTAAAGTCGTCTGTTTACCGTGATATAATATATATTGACTTTCATTGGCAATTAGCATATAAGAGTATTTTTTATATGAGTAAAATATAGTTCAAGTGACACAGTTAAATCCATATGAACTTCTTAAAACATCATTGTTCTTCACTAACAACATTGGAGAGGATTCTGGGCATTTGGTTAATCAATCACTTTTACTTGGAATTGAATTGATCCAAGTTGCCGTTTTATGACACAAGTTTTATCATTAAAAGAGGAAACAGAGTTTTGTATTAACCACAACTTCGACTTGGTGTTATTGGTATCACAACCACCTTAAGAATATTTTGAAAAAAGTCTTGGAACAGAATGATAAGTCCCTTAAATTGTATAAAAATAATTAAATTGAATACTATTTTGATTTTTGCTTTTAAACGAAGAATGAAATGGTGACAAACAATGACATTGTGATCAAAGATGCAAAATAAACAAATTTAAAATCTACAAACAAATCAACAAAGTAATCAATTCAGTCTCCATCTTGAAGTTTCTACAAGTTTCCATTATAACAATGGAATTATGATATTCAAAAGTTGTAGTACACAAGACGTACAAAGCAGAATACATAAACAGCATTACACAAATTAAAAAATTTTTACACGGTCTTCAACATCATCACTTCAAAACAACGTCCACACAAGTTAAAAATTGTCAAGTCAAGTAAAGTCAAATACATATTATCTTTCAAATGCACGAAGATTTGAAACAATACAAAAAGTTGTATTTTTTGACTTGTTGACGTTTTGTTAGTCATCAAATTTGTGGGCACCAACACACCATTTGGATATTCCATGTTATCGAGTTATTCCATTGATATCAATGAAAGTTTTGATACAATGCCATTGTCTGACACACAACATTTGTCAATTAATGAGTGTGGAGATATTTGAATAACAATATTACCATTTATAATGGCATTTTATTTTGATGATAGAATGGACTTACAGATAGTCGAAATATTAGAAATATTTTGAGAGTTTTTTGAAATGAATTTGGTATCATTTTGAGGCTCGAGAATGTTTCTACAAGTGTGAAAAATAAACTACAAACAAATTTCAGACAAAGGGTTGTTCTAATGTCAATGGTTGAATACATTTTGAAAGTTGAATACTGATATTTATAAATTCTAATGTAACAAATACAAACATATTGTTGTTGGTATTAAATATCACGATTGTTTTGAAGTTTTGATATAACTCGTAAATTTCACAAAGTTAACACTGTTTAGTTTGATAACGAATGTGATGTATTCAATGAAATGAAAAAAAAACATTACTAATTTAATGTGAGTGTGTGATTGAAAACTTACAAATTAAATCCACATTATACAGTGTTAACTTTGTGTATAATTTATATTTAATTGGAATAGCTTTGATATTTTAAATTGTATTTCTATCTTTAACTTAAATTGTTTATTTAGCAATTTAAATAAATTATTAATAATAAATATTGTTTTTATTAATAATTATTCTTAATATTTATAATGTTTTTTCATATAAAGTCGACCAGAAAATTGTAGTACACCAGAAAATACTCGTACACTTCCTAAAATAGAATTTATTTTTTTTAAAAAATAATTTTACTCAAAGAAATTTCATTTTTCACTTTGATTTTATAAACTGTTTTTTTATTCTTTCTTCTTCCAAATGATGCTTTAAACCGTTCTTGATGTATTTTTTGTTCTTTTTCACGAAATAAAATTCTTTGAAATTTTATATATTGTTAAGATTATTATTTTTTATAAATTGTTTTTTTGTTATTCTGTAATTATTGTTATTTCGAAGTATAGTTCGGTAAAGTTTGAATAGTTTATAACAATGTCTAATATTTTTCGAAATGTGTTTTTTAAACAAAATTCATAAAAATAGAACACCATTGATACCACCATATCTACTCAACTCAACTTTCAGATCTTAAATGAACAACGGTGACTCATCAATCAACAAGTGTTTAGCATCACTAATGTAACATTTATTATTTTTAACAACATAATTAAAATTTTGAAGAGTGAACTTGTTATTTTTTTCAAAGTTCGTTTTTTGATGTTTTTATCGAAAGTAAATAATATGAAAACATTTCAATATCAACACATTCAAAAAACTGTCCTGAACATTGTTTGTTCAAGGACTAAACTATAACAATAGACTTGCAAAGCTGATATGAACTGTATTTTTTATCATTTATGTTTTTTGTCAAATTTTAAGAAAAAACAAGCACTTATCAATGACAATAAAAACATATTTTAAAGCATAAACCCCGAAATTGTACTGTAGCTGAAGTATAATTTTTGTATCATTATTCGAGTTGTCATAAAACAAAACTTGCCAAAACACAAAAATTTTAAACCACTTATAACAAAGTTAAAACCATTTTTTATGATTATAAAATAAACATTTTATTTTTTAAATAATCATTGTTTATAGACAATAACGACTCTAAAATTGATGGTTAAATACAAACCAAAATCACAAATAAAATTATTTAATAAAATATAAGAATAAACACTGAGTTACCCATTAAGGTGACCAACTTTTATTGTATTTAATAACCTCAATTAAATTATAAACATAACATTAACTCAACAAATGAGAACACTGGGTGCATTTTATAAATGTTTTCTTGTTTTTTAACATTGAAAATACACAAAAAGATATCGAAAAAATTGTTCAATCTGACCAAAAATATCAACAATATAGTAAATGAATATAGTTTTTCTAATTATTAAATAACTATATTATACATAATTATACATAAATTATAAAACAAGCAATGTTTTGTTTTTGGTACAATAATATTAATTATTAAACAAGTTTAATTTATAATTGATATATTTTTGTAAAATTTAACATTTAAAAGAATAGTTTAATTGTTATTTATCAAAGTTATTTATTATTTACATTCAACATAACCCCATAATTCTAAATCGCAATATACGTTTAATTCAAAATATAAAGAAATACATAAAACGCAATTGAAATGTTCGTAAGGTGGGTTTGGTTAAACTTGGATTGTTTTCATGATGTTATAATTATAATTAATAATTTGTAAATTAATAAGATTGTTAAAATTGTAATAAATTGTGATTATCTAAATTCTATGTAAA
The DNA here is from genome assembly GCF_000330505.1 of Entamoeba invadens IP1. Lineage (NCBI taxonomy): Eukaryota > Evosea > Mastigamoebida > Endamoebidae > Entamoeba > Entamoeba invadens. The sequence continues at coordinate 122,589 of NW_004440193.1, forward strand.
TAATACTGTTAATAATAACATATTAAAACCGTTAATTTACATGTTAATAAATAGAAAATATACTAGTCTAGTTCGAATATATTATAAAATAATTTTATATACTATTAAATTTAATACAACTTTTTTTAATTAACAATATTATTTCAAATTGTTTGATAATAATGTATTAATATTTAATTATTTAATATAGTACATTTATCGCTTTTTTATTAATTAAACCACCTATATTTGGAATAAATAATTGATTTATATTTTGATAGTTTATTGATGGTTTATAAATGGTTTATTCAATGTTATATTGTCTAAACAGTTTGAATCTTTTTATACATTTCAATAAAAGTTCAATGTTTTTGATTTGAAAACAGCTTCGAATTATTTCTTATATCGAGAAAAGTACAAAGAATTTTTTATCAACTTTTCTTTAAAAAAATGTAATTTATGTACACAAATCTATTTTAGGAAGTGTACGAGTATTTTCTGGTGTACGACAATTTTCTGGTCGACTTTACTAACACCACTTTTTAATCTTAGTCCTATTTAACCCATTTTTAAAGTTTTCATACAACACCAACACAACATTAAGAGTGTATTATTAGCGAAGAAACAAATGGATTTGAATACTGCCCAATGAAATAAAGAGTTTGATAATAAATAAGAATGGGCACTTGGAAAAATATGGCAAACATGTTAAGTGGTATTTTTTGAATAAAAACAAGAAAACACTTTAGTTTCAGTTTATTATTTTCTGATTGATATAACATTAATGGTTTATTTATTATAAATTTATATTTTTGAAACCATACTATAAAATCAAATTACCAATCTTGTTTAATCAAATTGATTTGATTTATTCACTCTGCCATGTCTTATTCATTGCCATAATTGTCTCAGCCAAAGAATGTATCCACTTATTTACCGTCTTTTAGCTAGTTTCACAAAAATTACAAATTTAATATATCGCTTGTATCATTCTGTTGGTGTTCGAATGCAACAAGTTATTAACCTTTCTAGCAAAGGATTTAAAGAGAGCTATATTCGATTATCTAAATAAATTAATACATTTGTGTTTTATCATTATTGTTTCACAAAAACAAATATTTTATTGTTTTATAATAATCTTTCTAAGAAAAGTTTTGTTTGTTTTCTAATAATAAATCAGTCGGGTCTAAATATTCGTTTTTTAAAAATATATTTTTGATTAATAAAACATTTTTGTGTTGTTTGTTTGTGCATATAGTATAAACATATAGTTGTTTTTGTCATTTAGTTTAAAATGTTTTAAACAATATTTAATTGTTTTATTATTATATAAATTTAAAGGTTTAAACTATCCGTTGTTAATATATGAAATTCTAATTTTTACGAGTATAATTTCTTTCTCATTAATTTTTATTTTTTAAAAGTTTATATAATAGGTCAGACAATATAATTGGCAATTTTTGCCACAATAATTTTTTGTCTTAGTCATGCCTCTGAAAAAAATTGCTTTTCATATAAAACTGAAGAGGCTGTTTTTTGCGGCAAAAAATCATTTTTGGTAAACCCATTTTTAAAAATACGCAAATAGACGGGACATTAGGTAATATTGAATTGTGATTCCAGAAGATTCAATAGTTTTTATCAAATTGTTTTTGATAAATTAACAATTTGTAAATACAGTAAAAAGTGTCTTTTTGTGGGTTTTTATATTTGTGGGTTACGTCTATTTGTGGGTCAATAGACCAATCAAATGTAAAACCCACAAATAATTATTTTGATCGAGAACTTTGAATTTAGGTCCACTTAGATAAATAATATAGTTTTATTATAATTCAAAAAATTACAATATTTTCTATAACACTGTTTTTAATGGAAAAAATGGTGAATAGAATTTACTTCACAATTCCATGATAAACCCACAAATA
>NW_004440189.1:0-2887 GCF_000330505.1 Entamoeba invadens IP1
GTGGGAGAGCAAACCCTTCACAAAAAGAGAAAGAAAAAAAATATGAAAGAAAGTTTGCTTTACGAAAGCAAAAGTGCCACCTTTGCGTTGGTTCTAATGCGAGCAGGGTAAAAGAACTCTGTTCGCGTTGTGGAGAAACCACTTGCTTGTCTCATTCTTTAATGCTCTGTCGAGTCTGTTGGGAGTTAAAAAGAAGAGCGAAAGACAAGAAAAAGAAAAGAATTGGGTCTAATTGATGGTTTTAAATTGTTTGGTTGAAACTTTTTTGTTGTTTTTTAAACTATATTATCATTTAATCTAAACGTGTTTGAGAAATTATTTTTATTGTAATTATGCAATTCTTTATTTTGTTATCAGGTGGATTGACAATGTAGGATGTGTTGTTATGTTAAGAATTAACATTAAAAATATTTCTTACAAAATTTCATACAAAAGATTATTTTCGATGGATCTTAGGTAATTGAGTATTTAAATGTTAATTATTTTAAGTAAAATAAAACTGACTATTGGCCGGTTTGGGTTAGAAAGGGGTTTTGGAATAAAATAAAAGAAAAAATGATTTGGACAATTTTTTCTTTACTTATTTTTCTTCTTAAAAAAAGCTTTAGGTTATGAAAGTGTTAAATCTAACTCAACACTTTTTAATAAAATATAAATATTTGGAATTTTTTCACAATAAAGTAGAAGATGCACTTTTTTATTTGAAAAAAAATTATATATTTTGTACATTTAAAACGAAACAAATATAAAATGATTGTCAATTGATTATTTAAAGTAATATATTTCAATGACTTCACATAGTCAATAATGTTTATAAATAAATACAAATTAATGAATTTTAATTTATAATAATATTTAAATTACTTATTATATCCCAAATAAATATCTTATTTAAATATCATGTTAACTTACACATAAGTAACTGTTTTGTGTTTACAAACAAAAAAGATTATTTCAACTAATTTTAAACAAGTATAAGCTTATTTTTGTCGGATTGTTGATATTAAACAGTTACCTCCATTGAATTATTATTACAATGTATTTATTTAAACGGTTGTTGTTTTCACTTTTTTAATTTAAAGTGTGAGCTAATTTTTTGGAACATGAGATATCGAATATATTAAAAACAATTCTTTAAAATCACAAGTTGATTAATTTCTTTGTTAAACAAACATCTGTCGTTTACACGAAATCAAAAACATAATATGTTCACCCAATAAATGTTACAGGCTGATTCTGTAAATTATATTATAATAATAATACAAATCAAATTAACACGAAGTTATTTAATTGATAATAGTTGAAATTTATCAAATAAAAAATAGTTGTTATGGGTTTAAAGAAATTTATTCAGAATTACTAATTTAACAAAATAAAAACGTTCACATTTCATTGATATTAACAATCAAATTTAAAACTAAAAAAATGAATGTCTATTTAAATTATTTTAATTTCAGCAATGTAATAATAATGATTTATCTAAATAATTATTAAATTTGATTATTAATTATTTATTGTTTGAAATTTTTTTATTATGTTTTATTTAAAATAATACGTTTAATGTCATTATTGTAACATTTAAAATGCAAACAAACTTCTTTGTTTTTATTGTGTAACCAAGTTGTTTCTACATTTATTGTTTAAAATAACATAGTTTTTATTAAAATACTACCATTTAAATATTAAACAATTTTAATTATAATGTTACCTTTTTTACCAAAATAATTAATTAAATATTATTTTTAATACAGTAAAACCCAAGAGGGGTACCTCTGATAAGCGGGTTCTTTCAAGAAAGGGCATTTTAAGATTGAAACTAAAAATATAGTTCTTTATCGAGAGGTTTTTAAGGTTTGATTGGCTAAAAATGCCTGCTCTTGAGAGAACAAGTATACCACACTTTCCCATTCTTGAGAGGTTTTACTTTATATAGAAGTCAGAATGTTAAAAAATAATATTTATTTGAATGTTTGTTTAAATTAATATAAGATGATATTTTATACAATTCACTATAAACTGTTATGCTAAAAGACGTAATACAAATTTAAGAATGTATTATTAAAGGTGTTTAGACATGCACAACTAACCAATGTTCAAAATGGTCATTTTTTAAAATTGTTTGATTGAATTTTATATTATAATTAATTACTATTTTTGATATTTTAAATACAATAAATAATTAAAAAGCAAAATACAAACATATACAGTTATAAATTTTATTTTTTGAAATTATAAAAAGAATGATTTGACATCATAATTTATAATACTTAATAATGCTATTAAAGGTTTCTTGAATATATTTTTATATTAGCTTTTCCAAAACCAGTTTAATATTTGTGAAAATATAAGTCTTTTATCAAATGATAACATTGTCATTTTATTTTAATAATTTTTTGATTTTTTTTAATTATTCAAAAAATAAAAGTAAAAATTAAACAAAACTTCTACCAATTCATTCATTTTTTGTATATTCAAAAACGATAATGCAACTTTTTATATAAAAATATATATTATCATTAATATGTATTATTTGTTTTTGTACTATTTTTTGGTCAACAGAATTATCAATTATGTAACAAACTTTGGATTATTATTTAAACCATATTTTCAAATTATTTAAAATTACAATAATAATATTAAACAATTGTCAAAAACACAACTAATATTCACAATATTTTTACTTTTACTATATTTAAATATATTTTTTTTAAAAAAATAAGATTTTATTATAATTATAACACTACAAACAATTTCAAAACATATAAAAAATATAATCTGTTCCATTAATATTAAATATTTCAAATTACAAATGAAATAATTCATATAATTGTCATTTGTTAATTAATAGTCATTATATTAATAAAACATTTCGTTGTTCAGACAATTA
>NW_004440189.1:2987-9952 GCF_000330505.1 Entamoeba invadens IP1
AAGATTTTCATCTTTTGTAAAAGTGTGAATAAATGCCATGTAACATAGAGTTGTGGGTGATATTTTGTTTCTTCTGTTACGCAGATAATTACCAGCCAATGAAAACAACCTCTAAGAAGGAGTACTTGAACACAAAATAGTTGAGTATTTAATGGCGATACGAGACAAATCACTCCATTCTTTTTTGTGATTAATCCAAAAGCTGGTAAAGGGTTCTTTGTAATCATGAGTCAGAGCAGTTCTTTCGTAAGAAGATAACTGACCTTCAAGTCCAGTCTCATATTCATTAACATAAGTTGAATATTGGCTAAAACGATCGGTTGGATGCGAAGCAATAACAGTTTCAGACATGTCAGAAATGGTTGGTTGTTGAGTTGTTTCTACTATCATATTTTCTTCGAATTTTTTGGTAATGAACTCTTTGGCTATCATTTTATCTTCCGGTTGAAACATTCGGTACTTTATTGCTGGGTTCAAATAGGTTGCAACCATTATATTGGAGTCCTTTCTAATATCATACGTTCCCTTTTCAAAATACCTTGACACTGATTTGATGAGATTTTCTACGAACAGTCTTGACACTTTGTTGACTTCTATCATTGGTTTTAACTTTTCCACAATGATGTGTTCACGATCTTGTTCTGTCAGAGTCATTAATTTATCTGACGACAAAATTTCATTATCAAGTTTAAATACTTTAATGGATTCTTGAGATACATCAGGGTCTCTACTAATACTTTGATCAAGACGGTTCAACTCTCCTTTTAATGTTACTATTTCTCCAAAAACATATGACAGACTAGGTCCACTTTCAGACGAAAGTTCGTTACTTGAGATTTTCATCGTCTGGATTGCTGTTGCAACATTTTTTAGTATTCTGATGTCAGTATCAGTCAATGTATGCAATTCAATAAATATAGACTTTTCTTTGGAGTCCTTGTAAATTTCTGAATATTTTTTAATGGCCTGATTGATGTTTGATGTTTGATAAATAATACTGTTAATCATATCCAATTTGGAAAACCACCTCACATCAATATCACTTCTTAAACACTTTGCTTCATTCATACCGTTATCATCTTTACGAGGAAGAATTATCTGTGAACAACGTTTCACTTTCTTCACTATTCTCTTGGTCTTTTTGAGAACTTCTGCTACTTCTGGAGTTTCTGAAATACCTTTCTTGAGAGCCAAATCCAGTCTATGATACGAGCACCCAATAGAAACATGCCCGATAACTTGACACCTTTAACGACATTGGATGCATTGTCTGTTATAATTGGAAAGTCTCCATATTTACCAAGATTCCAATTATCAACAACATGATTAATAAAATCTGAAATGTTATCAGCATTATGAGAATCCGAAAATTCAGACAATTCCAGAACTCTTGACTTCATCTGAGAATTGTATAAATAGTGTAAGGTAAAACTAAAGAATTCAAGACCTTGTGGAGATTTCCATCCGTCCATTGTACCACAAATGCCGCTTTGTGATTCGCCTATTTCTTGTGACAATTTTATTTTCAATTTAATATAGGTATCTTTCAACCTCGTTGATAATGTCTGATGAGATGGCGGTTTGTAAGTTTTATCAAAGAGATTTAAAAGTTTGACGAAAGGTTCATATTCTACAATAGATAGTGGTATGCCAGGACATGACACCAGGTGCACCAAAAGTTCATCAATATTTCTGTGGAGAACACTGGGGTCTCTTATACCTTTGTTGTATTCGCCACGTTTCTTTTCAAGTTGTGGGATACCACAACAATCTGGGTGCTTCTTTCTTAAATGCTTGAGCACATTTGTTGTAGTAAAACTGCTGCCACATGCGTATCTCGCTTTACAATGTTGACACTCGAACTTGTATATACCCTGAACCATGTCAATTTTTTTTCTTTTGTGTTGTCTTTTGCCAGTCTTTTGATCATATTCATATACATCCGTTTCATTGTATGTCTTGATTGTTTCTTCTTTCTCAACATCTTCTCCATTTGTTATTTGAACAACGACAAGTTTACAATTACTCCAAATTACTATGTGTTCAATTGATATTTCTTCAGACATTGTTTGTTATTTTATTTTATTTTTTTTATTTAAATATGATTGTATTTAACTACCACAATTGATTATTTGATTGTTTTTGACTTAAAACATTTTATTTGTAACATTTTGTGGTTTGTTTTTTTTGATTTGTTTTAAAAACAAAAAAATAAACTCAAAATATTATTTGAAAACGACTTGATGTTTTGGTGTAAAAATACATTCAAAATAAAAAACAAAAGTTAACAATCAACCAAACAACATTTTGAAAATTACTTAATAACTTTCATACTCGAACAATTTTTTAAATAGAATGGGTGTTTTTTAAAGTTTGTAAATGACTTCTAAGTTTACTTAAAATTAACAATTACATTTAAATAATATATAAATAATACACAATAATAAACAATTTAACCCACAATATTATGTTAATGTGTTATTAAATTAAACAATAAATGTTTCATTGTAAATATTGTTATTCCAAAAGTGATAAATACTAAAAATGATCATTTTCGAATCATTTAATATTATTATATTTTTCTTTTTATATAAATTATCGGTGAATTCATTATAAAAATTAATTAATTGATAAATAAAAATTATTAATTATATTTTAATTATTATTGAAATTATTGCTGAAACATTACTTATAATTTACATCGCATTTATGTACATCAATTTACTAATTAAATATGTAAATTAATCTATGTATCTACATTATATTTTTTTAATATACTGGAGGCACAAATCATTGTGCATCATGTTAAATATTTTAAATAAGTTGTTTTAAAAATTATTATTTTTAAACAAAATGTAAAATTACAAACAAAAACAAATGCTAAACATAGATATAAAACAATGGTTAAAATCAAACATTTATTGACAATAACATCTATTTTATTAATAATATTTTAAAAATCAAGTATCAATACAAATATTTGAGTTGATAAAGTGTTTAATATTACATTCATTTTTTAAATTGATTTTAAATATACTGTTGATTATTCACACATTAAAATTATTTTGTTTTAATATCTTTCTAAAATTTTGCTATTACATCGGTTATGATTTCATTTTTTGACTATAGTCAGTATAAAACGTTATGTGTTCAGAAAAATTATCTTATTTAATTAAATAGTCGTATTTATGTTTAAAATAATGAAAATTGGGTAAAAACTCAAAAATGTGAAAAACTAAAAGAATTCAATGGGTTTTTAAAATCATTTACAGAAATTATCCACTCTGTTTAGTCCAAAAGATACCGGCTAATTTTAAAGCAAATAACTTTGTTAGAGTGACTATAGTATCAAAGTTCATGTACATATTTATTTGTATTTTGTGTTTTCAAAGTGTTAAATTCAAACAAAATGTTTACTCTTAAACTGACTAATGTTTAGTCATATTTGATGTAAATGATTTTTGATACAACAAAAAATATTCTATTGTTTAAAATTGTTTTGGTGTCTAGTGGTGATGATATAACATAAATATAACTTATGTTCTTTATAAAATCGTTGTTGTTGTAAATGAAAAGACAAAATTGATAAACATAATATCAATATTTATACACCGTTTTAATTAAAAACAACTGAAAGCATAATTAACACCAAATTGATTAACATCATTTAAATGAATATAAAAACAATGAAAATAAAATAACATAAAACAATATATTTTAATTATTGTTAAATGTAATAAGTTAAAATATCATTATTATTTGAGGTTCGATAAATAATCAAATTGGAAAATAAATATTATTTGTAAATGTCACATTTTTCTTTGAATTATTTAAAAATAATATACCGATTAGTACATTAAACATATTAACACAATGTAACTTATCATGTGCAAATATCTCAAAAAATATTTGTTACACAAATTGTAATTAATTAAGAAAATTTTAATCTATATTCCAAAGACAAAACAAAAAAGTTTCAAACATTTAATAATGACACTTACTATTACAAGTCACACCCAATTAATATGATGATAAATAATTGTCTTTACATATCATAAACCAAAATTTGTGATTACTTCGAAGTTAACTTTTTAATTTATTTCCTGTTGTTCAGTATGTGATTTCAAACTTTATATGTTGCATACTTATCAATTTATTATATACAAGTTACAAAATCAAAAAACGCACATTTTGTATGTATTTTGATACTGTCTTTTTTGTTCATACATTTTAATTATGTTGTTAATTTATTGAATTTGAGTTTTATTGTTTTCAAATTTGTTATAAAATTTACAACTTAATCAATATCAAGTTAGTCTTATTTTGTAAAATATAAAACAATTCCAATGTTATTTAAAATTCTACTTTATAAAATAAAAATATCTAAAACAAACGTAATAAATATCATAATTAAACACTATGTCTATTTTAATAATTAAACAATTCGACCAGACAAATTTTGATATCAACGTTTAAAATTGATTTGTGTAACAACCGAAGAATAAACAATTTATTAAAATTTATTCAATTTAAAATGATTATTTTTGAACAATTTATTGATATTGAAAAAATATCAATAAATTATTTCAAAATAAAAAAACGAAAGATTTTTTAAATGAGTAACCACAAATTATATTACAAATAATATTCATAATTTTTTGTGTATTTCTAATGAACAATTATCAAAAATCATTTTTATTATATGAAACTTTTAAATCTTTATTTTTATTTTTAGTTTTATTGAATAAATAAATGAAACCGATAATTATCAACATTAGTTACTTAAATAATTATCAAAGAAATTGTGGTATTGTAACGTACGGATTAACAAAAGAAATAAACATTTTGGTTATAAATAAATGACGTGGGTAATTAGAATTGTAATTTTAAAAAACTATGATAATCAACAAAATGATAAAACGTTTATTGTGTAATATATATATATAAATATAAAACAAATTCATTCTATTCATCAATTGAAAAAACATAAAGTAAACATACAAAATGTTGTACATTTATAACTTTGATTGTAATTTTTATTAAAATGTGAATATTTATAAAATTTTTTCAAAATACCACTATATTAAAGTATCATTTATATATAAAGTTTTTGATTTTTTACATAAATTTTGTTTAAACGTTATAAATGTAATTTAGTCAACCAGACAACGTTTAAAACATCATTGAATAGTTTAATTCAATGTCAATAAATTGCATTTTTGGATATTATTAATTGTTTAAAAAACAAAATGGGTATTATAACAATCCAATTTGGTTTAAAAATCAACAATTTATTTGAAATGATTATTATAATATTATTATATAAAAACAAACAGAGTATTTATTTAAATTAACATTATATAATACTAAGAAAAAACAGATGCTTGAAAAAGTTATGTTTAAATTAAAAATTGATTATTTTTATTATTTTGATTTGATTCTTATTGGTGTATAATTATTAAATTTGTTTAACGTTTTAAAATGAACAATAATTAAAAACATTTAAGTACAGTTTGTGACTGTACAAGTTTTTTATGATTGGACAAATATTATTCAATTGTTTTTTGAATAATTTAATTTTTTTTACTATTTTAATATTAAAACAAAGTTGTTATTTTTTTAGTTTGCTTATTAATAAAATTTTAATATAATACTGGTGATTCCGGAATCGGTTCGGGAACCGTCATGTTCCGGAATCAAAAGTTTGGGAATATTTTTTTTATGAAGTTCGGGAACTTGTGTGTTCGGGAACTTATTGGTTCGGGAACACACCAATTTTAAGTTTGGGAATCAGGATGTTCCCGAACCGAGGTTAAAAATATTCCCGAATATTTTTTGATTCCGGAATCGGTTCGGGAATTTGATAAAAAAGATAAAATTCCCCAAATAATTTCCTGGAATATTCGGGGAGTGTTTCGACAACACTATTGACAACCCGAGTTTTTTTGTGAACAAAAAGCAAAAAATAAACAATTATTTGTATCTAATAGATTTATTCTATTTTTTATATAAAATTTGTCAAAATAAACTTTTTACAAAAAAACGAGTTTCTCTAAATAGCTTATAGTTTAATACTTGTTTTTGTGAAGTCTATTTTTTAAAAAAATTACTAATATTCGATTATAGTTTATTGACATCATTAACAATACAGATAGGCAACTTAGTCCGTAAACTCAACATTAGTCCCGTTATTTTTAATTTTAACATATTTTTTTACTTTATTTTTAAGTAATATACCATATTTTGACATACAAAAAAAGAATAAATTTTAAATACTGATTCTTAATCCCCTGTTTTACCAAACAGATAAAAAAACGGGAAATAATTCCATATTTTTCAAATAAAAACTAAAAAAGTTTGATCTTAAACCCAATAAACAAAAAATGGATTGTCAGAAACTGCCCAGACAATACCCTTCAAGCTATTTCACACTTTCTGGTGTTATTCGTTAAACTCGGATCAAAGTTGTGATTGGTTTTGGTTCAGAGAGTTTAAACGTGATTTAAGGAGAGAAATGAGCGGTTGCTAATCACATAAACACACTTATTGATCTGATGTCGACAAATATTTTATTGTTTTTATTATGGTTAACAAACACAAAGTTTTCACTGTGGAATAAAGACTCTATATTTTTTTCTTGTAAACCTTTGTAATGACTTTCATTTCTTTAATTATATGATACAAAATGACACCATTTATTACTACACTCTCATTTTAAGCTGCTATTTTACGTAAAAAAGATTATCAGATTGTTTTATTAATGAAGCAATTATATTGTTTATTGAAATTTAGTTATTAACTAACACTTCTGCTGTTGTTGAAAAAGTGAAACCATTTTAAGTTGGTTGTGTAGTGTTTTGAATAGTAGTGGTTAAATTTCCGAACGTTGGTGTGCAGATATATTTTATTTTTTTTACTACACCGAAAAGACGCAAATCCAATGGCTGGACAGTATGATTTGAGTG
>NW_004440189.1:10052-19636 GCF_000330505.1 Entamoeba invadens IP1
TTTGGGTCAGTTGGTAGTCGATTAATCTTCTTTTGTTAAAAATAAAAGAAAATACAACTCCGTACATCCAAGTTATAAATATCATTTGGTTAAAAAACTCCATATTTGAGTTTACAAAGACAAAGTCGAAAATATAGCTAATACACATTCATCAATAAAAATATTTGGAATAACAACAGCTAGGATGAAAATCAGTCCATCTACTGAAATACATACAATGTTTGTGATTCTTTTTTTATGATATTAATATACCAACATGACACATTTCTAGATTTGCTGAAAACAAAAACACTTTGTTTGTCTGCCCATTCATTAAATCCAACTTAATCAGTTTTGAACAATAGAGTGTGTTCAATTATATTACAATTGTCCACAAATATCAAATAATTATTCAATACATTTTTATAGATAGTTTGAATTCTTTTCATTTTTTTCAAACTTGGCTTGGATTACATCATAACCATCAAACTTTTTACATATTTGATTATTCTCTTATTTATCATTTCAAACTTATAGTCAAAAGACTGAAAATAATAATCAATAAATGTTGGAATTAAAGTGACTTCCCCAAGGCGTGCAAGTTAAAATTATTAGTCTTTTTTACAGGGAAAGGGCGTGCAAGACTAAATTTTAGTTGAAAAACATTTTATTAAAAAAATGTTATTCGTTTCCTAATTGTTTCAAAAAACACACAACCCTTTGGTGCTTGAATTAATAAACTACAAAAAGCAAATTAAATAATAAAAATTGGGTTATGGTTTGTCTATGTGTTTAATGTAAAAACTGTTTTGTTTCAAGAACGTGAATAAATGTCGATGTCTCTTGTGTCAGCGTAATTCAAAGCGACAAGAAAAGGCATGATAAACATTATGTTTTTCTCTGTGTTGTTTTATAGCAAACAATAACAAATAGTCTGTTTAATAGGTGCAGTTCATTGTTACAAATCGATGTGTACTGTTGTCCAGAACTGGTCCTTCGATAATTTCCATTGGGTCGCTTTCCCGAAATTGTTGCTTAATTAATTGTATTCGAAGTGTGAAAGTTAAAAATTGCAACGTCACAAGGTGTGCAAGTTAAAGTATAGTTTAGTAATAACTTCGAAATTATAATTAATAATTAAACTAAAAATAATCTTTTTTTTCAAAATTTCAAAAAATTAATGGTTCTATTTTTTTAATAAAAAAATTATAAATGAACTATACCTTAACTTGCACACCTTTAAACTAACTTGCACACCTTGGGAAGTCACTTTACATTTAATTTAAGTTGATCACTAAGATCAAACAAAGCGCAATTGTAATATCCATTGTTTTGTTGATTTTACACGGATGAACGGATTCTAAGACTTGTTGTTTCAAATGTGTCACAACTGCTTTATTAGTAATACTAAATATAATGCCAAATGTTTTGTTTTTGAATTATAATGAATCTTTAAATATTGCATTTGTTCCACTACGCTTTCTTTTCTTTTAAATTATTCGTCTGCTGAAAATATTGGAAATGGTCTGAAGTGCTTGAATATAAAAGGCACGTGTCACGTCTCCATCTTTATACAACTTCACCCCATTCAATTTAATTTGCTGTATTGTTATCACTTATTTTCTTTGGGTTTGTTGTTTGGGGATTTGAAAAGTTTAACAACTTGGCCAGCCTCGACAATATTTTTGATTATTTTGAGGAAATTTCCTCGTTTTTCAAATTGCATTTTGTTTCTATTTTTCCGATTTTTTAAAATATTGAAATTATTTTTTAATGGAAATTTCTGAAAATTTATTGGTTTTTTTGTTAAATCAGATAGAAAAAAAATAAACTCAATTAATAGTTTTGAGTGGCTAATGTTCAGTTGTCTACTAATCTTGAATAGACAATCTGTTTTTTAAGCTTTTAAGTTAATTAAATTTAGACATTATTATGTACAGATGTGGTACTAAGGTTTTGACAAGAAACATAGTTTCGATTAATAATTTATAATTTTTATACCATTGTAAAAACTAAAAATGAAAAAATATATTTGAACCATTTTTTAAAAGAAGTAATGAAACTTATTGATTATTATTCAAATAGTATTAAATAGTAAGTCTAAACTTTGATACCACATCAGTAAACAAAAAAATAAAAAAACATGTTCTATTAATTTTCATATTTATAAAACTAAACAATCATTTTATTTAGTAACAAAATTAAAATTATTAAAACATAATTAAATAATAAAATATATTAGTGTTAATAATTTTAAATAAAAATATGATGATACAAATAAAATTTGTTGAATTTAATAACTGTTTTCTTTATTTTTGTAGTTTTACTTTCGAGAGTGTTTAAATTAAATTATTATAAATTGATACACAAATCATGTTATTTCGCTTTAAGTATTTGGTTAAAACATTGAAAAAAATGAAAACTGTAACAAAAAAACGCGTTTTTCATCATAATATTATAACTCCCAAAAATGCTTTCTATTTTTTAATCATATAAATGTCCATATTTATTACCGAGTATTCAATAATAATAATGAATTAATACATATTTGGGCAAGACTATTTTATAAAAAACATTAAAATGAAAAATGATGGTATACATTATTTTCTGTACAATATATATATAACTTGTTTATTAAAGCAAATGATACAATAAATCATTTTTTTTTTCAAAAACAATACTAAAAACAATGTATTTACCCCCTTTAAATTACCATGTAATGAAAAGTAAGAAATATAACAAATTATTTACCCCCATCTATCCTTTCCTTTATTCATTTTCTCTGCTTTCCTTTTCTATTTGCATGTCATCCTCTTTACACTCCATGTATTGTAATGCGAAGTAATTCACTGAATCAAAAGGGACTTCATACGTTTGGGTACTCACAAAGTCTCTTGTTTCTTTGTTCTCGGTTATTGGGTTTGGAGTTTCGCAGTGGATGCTGTCAAGTGTATTAATCTCTTCAACTTTTTGAAAGAAAAGTGCCGTCTCTTTTCCCCAATCAACTTTCAACCCCCTGAACGTGTGAAAATCAAAAACTATTCCACATGAACCACTCCGGAGGTGTTGTACAACTTCAAAAAGTATTTCCTTTCCAATTTCATAGATAAGGTCGTTTGTAATGATATAATCCTTATCCAGTGTAAACGAAGTGATTTTTTTGAATTTGGGTCGGTTCTGGCTTGTTTGTCTCAATTTTGTTTTGAGTTGGACGCCAAACCTCTCAATGATTTCAACGAAACATTCCATCGAGAGTGCCGTAAATATTTCTTTATCCCTCTTCCCATTTTTAGTGCATTTGTCTTCAAACGATTGGTCGTCTTGAAAAAGCTCTCCAATTCCGCCTTCTATCTTTTTCACTTGGACATATGGCAGAGCTTTACTCCCCTTTTTCGGCTTTGAAAAGTGAATTGTATTTCCAAAACGACTGATCAAAACTAAGACTATCATTTCCTGGCTCCCCCTTCTTTCTATCCTTTTGTTTGCGTTCTGTTGGGTTTTACACTCTTTCACTCGTGGTTGGTGGATATTCGGTTCCATGGAAATATTAGTATTATTGACATTAAAAGTTCTCCTCATTTCCATGTTGATATCTTTTATTTGGATGCCAAAAATAACTTCAGTCACAACTGTCTTACTTTAGTGTGCATAGCGCCATACACGCAATTGGTTATCATCTCCACCACTCATCAAAATGTTTCTATCGATGAATCGAACTGCATTCACATCATTGTCATGAGCTTGTTGTTGTTCTGCAATGAGTATAAGCTTCTTCGTCTGTTCATTCTAAATGTTACTATTGCATTATAGTTAATTTATTACAATTAAATCATTAAAACAATAAAATAAACATTCTATTTTTATTTGAGAGTTTCATTATTTCTATTTATAAAAAGGTATTTTAATTAGTAATTCGTAGGAAATAGGAAATAACTATACATTATAGTTTTGGTATTAAAATAGAAATTAGACAAAAAAGGTATACAAACTATTTTGTAGAGTCGAACGCCATTGTCTCCACACCCAACTGCAACTTTCCCATCGATGATGTCGACACTATAGACATCTCGGAATGACTCGTTGTCAATTTTGTCGACCAATTCGAGCTTTTCTGAGACATAATCGAATAAGATGATACGACCTTTAGCACAAACAGCGACAACGAAAGTCTTATATGGCTTGATATCCCATATTGTTATAGAGTCATTGTTGTATATCTGAGACTCTTCCCACTCAGTCTCTTCACTGCACTTCCACACACGAATTGTCCCATCAAAAGAACCACTAAACAGTGTTGTTCCGTTGTGGTAAAAAGCTACACATTTGACATCACCGGTGTGTCCAGTTAAGACACTCGCACACTCAAAATCACTTCCAGTGTAACTCTTCCACAACCACACGGATTTGTCACGAGAACACGTCGCAAGTAATGACCCGCTCTTATTCCAATCAGCACATTTTACTTCCGACTCGTGGCCCTCTAATGTGGCTAGTGTTTTCAAAGACTCGTCCTCCCACAAACTGATCGTCGCGTCAAAGCTACAACACGCGAGAGTGCCATTTTGGTTGCAACGGAGTTTGCGGATGGTACGTGTGTGTGGTGTTAACAGAGGTTTCTGAAGAGTAAGTTTTGAATCCTTCAGTTCATATATTTGTACCTACTCATGAATCATTGTCGTGTCAAATAAGATGATACACCAGTAACAAACATAAGGCGTTGTTGAACTTGTATATATTCGGTTTGATTTTGGACTGTATTCAATGCTCCAAATGTGGTTTTCCTCTGTTTGTGAATAAAATGTGGAAAGTAAATAAATTAATAAAAAATACTAACCTTCAATGTGTTGAAGTAATTCCATGGTATATGAAGTTCTTTTATTTTTTCTTTGAGATTATTTGTGAATAAAAATTCTGGTCATATTGTTCCATTTTTTATATAGTAAAATATTATAAAAATTATATTAGTCGTTTTTGTATGATTTATTAATAGTATATATATTAATACTTTGTTATACAAAATATATATAATTTAAAAATACTATAATGTTTAATATCATTTATTTACTATTTGAATGTAATATATTTATTAATATTTATATAAAATGATTATAAATGATCTTATTATTATTCTTTTAATCTAGAAAAGAAAGCTTATTTACTAATAATTGTAGTTATTTTATTAAAATCACGAACTTCAAGTTATTGAGGATACTATATTTTATGATTTAAACAAAAAGTTAATTTTCATCTGTATTTTACGTTCAAATATCAACGACCTTGAGATAAAAATAATATTTTCAAAAATTAGGATCCAATAATATCAAACTACAAGTGACCAAAATAGTGTTACCATACACCCATCATATACCATACTCAATAGTAAAGTAAATTAACAAAAGAAGCTTTCATTTTGCTTGAAACGCATCTCAGAACCATCGCAGTATAACAAGATCGCCTCAAAATGAAAAAAAAGAAATCCGAAAAAAAGGAAAAATGAAAAAAGAGAGAATTGCGGAATAAAAACCGATAAAAAGGAGGAAATATTCGTAATAAAAAACGACAAAAGTGGATCTGAGAAACACACCACAACTACCAAAAATACCCCCTTAAACAAATAAGAAAAAAGATAAGATCTGATAATCGAGTTAATGTCAACTACAAGTGGTAACACCCCACGTACTGAAGAAAAGGATATCTTCCAACGAAAGGAACAGCGTTGGATTGAAGTCCAACGAATGGCCTTTATGTCATTCATGAACGATACATTAAAACGATGTCCTGATGTCAAACCCGTCACCAATTTTGAAACGGATCTTAAAAATGGTGTTACAATGTTCCGATTTACCCAAGCCTTGACTGGAAAAGGCAACGCAATTAAATATGACAAGAACCCAACGATACAAATGCACATGTTGGAGAACCTGAACTTCGCTCTTGAAATTTTAAAGTCACAAGTCTCAAATATCACGTGCGACGTTCAAGACATTTATAATATTGATATACGTGGTGATAAAATGTTATTGGGTCTCCTCTATTTACTCTTCAAGAAATATAGAATGGCGGTCGCTAAGATTGTTGATCAAAGCGGTCGTACGTTGAGTGAAGAAGATGCAATGCTTGCTTGGGCGCGAGAAACAACTAAAGATTACTCGGGAATCAAACTTGATAAATATATCCCGGGATTCAACGACGGGAAAGGCTTTTTGGCATTGTGCCACGCATACACCAAACTCACTGGTGAAAACACATTTGATTATGAGGAAATTAGCAAACAGTCTCCCGAAGAAGTCCTCGCCTATGCTTATGAATTTGCGAATACTAAAATGGGGATAGACAAACTGTTACTTGTAGATGAAGTTGCTTCGGGAACGATTAAACCGTCATCCCTTGCGGTGTACGTGTCATCCTTCCATCATGCGTTTGAGACATTTATAGAACTCCAGAAGTTGAAAAACCAACTTGGGAACGCATCGGGCGAATTGAAACATCAGCAACGAAACAAAGAAGACTTGATCAATATGAATCTTGAATTAACAAAGGAAATTGATGAGCTGAAAAAGAAGAAAGAAGAGCTTGATGTGGATATCACTAGTCTTGACAAAGAAATAGACGAGATTAAGACATCAAACAAAGAGAAGGAAGAGCTGATCAAAGACCTTGACGAAAAGATCCAAGCGGACCAGGCAAGTATCAAACAGTTTGAAGAAAAGATCAATGAATTCAACGGGAAGAATTCAGAGTTGGAAAGGACTTTGAAAGAACAGGAAGCGTGGCACAAAGAAGGTGATGAGAAAAAGATGCACTTAACAAATGAACTGAATGCGCTTCAAAGCGAGCTGAAGAGCCTCGAAGAGGAATTGAAACTCCAGGAAGAAATGAAAAATGGGAAGGACATCACATCGAAGTGCGAAGAACAGTCTAAAAAGAATAGAGTTCTTGAACAAGAACTTTCGTACCTTGAAGAATCAAAACTCGAACATTTGACTGCGACTAAGAACTCTGCGGAGAAATTGGAAAAGACTGAAAACGAGAAGAAAGACGTTGAAGGGCAATTGTCGAATCTTTCTAAGACTGCCGATGAGTATACAGGCGCATTGGCTATTCTTAAAAAGCAGATTGAATTGCACACTGAAGATTTGGCGAGATGGTCTGAGATGTTGGAAGGGAACTCTTCTGTTGGTGATGTTGAAAGTGTCATTGCCAAAGTTGAAGCTGAAAATGAATCGAAGACGTCCGAGGAAAGAGTCAAAGCATATCTCGAAGTACTCAAAAAGGAAGAAGAAAACATCGAAAAACTTTACAAGACCAAAGTCGACGAAGCAAAGGCGGGAGGAGAACAAGCGCAGAAAAAGAAACCAATCACAAAAAAGCCTGCCGTTAAGAAGTAAGTAACTTTAAACCATTTCCTCTTTTATTCAATTCAATTTTTTTTGAAGAAGAATAGAAATTTCAATTGAAATATAAGACTCACATACATACAGATTTACTCGTCTTCGACTAGTTGCATCTTTACGACATTCCATAAATCACCAAAGACTACTACACTCCCGTCAACTAAATCCATTTTCACAATTGTTTTGTCTTGGAAAGTAATGTCAATATCACTCGCAGGTTCCACACCTATGAGTAACGAAAAGGTGATCGACTCTTCTTCACAACACTTCACCCCAGCGGTCGATTCCACGTCATATTTATACACTAATTTGCATACCACGTTCTCTTTGAGTTGGTCAAATTGAATGCCAAGGTCGGTCAATATCTGCTTCGTCTTTTCGATCAACGATAGAATTTGGAAGTCGACTGTAATTTGCCGAGACGACGACGCGTCTGTTAAAGCAAGGCCTTGGATCTCTCTGGGAACGCTTCCGGAGCGTGGGGTCTCGAGAGGGGAGATCTCCTTATATCCTATTGGGGAACAGGCCATTTTCCGTTTCACAAGCTCACTGAACGCGGGAGAAAAGTTTTGGCTTGATCCGGAAAGGTTTGGGGAAACAGCAAACATTGTGTTTGTCGTACTGATCGTCCTTGTCCTGTTTCTATTTGTGAATTGGCTTGAGTATCCATTCAAAGGATTTTGGGTGTGTTCGACAATCGATCTGTAAAACGCACGTATGGTGTTTGGTTTGGGGTCAAACAGAGCTTCTCGTATTAAAGAGATGTGGAGTGGTGCCAATAAATAGGCCAACATCTGCATTATCTTCATATCATATTCATGCACTGGCCCCCCTGCTATCGCTTCGATATCGTCGATTTTTGGAGAAGTGTTTCCTTGAAGAGATTCTCTGAGGCTCAAACAGCTGTCTCCATTCAAAGAAAGGAAGTTTTCTTCTGGTGTTTCTTGTAAGTCTCTGAGTTGTGTAATTGGGTGGATAGCCTTAGGATTGACTTCATTGAAAGGTTCAGCCAACAAAGAAGCTTGTCGGAGTGTCATTCTTTCTTCTGGGTTTCCATTTATTAGACCTTTTAAGATAGTCTTGATGGCGTCTGGTATTTCATTTTGAATGGCAAATGACTTCTTCTTTATGTTCTCAACAATTTCAAGTTCGGTGTCTCCAGGAAATGGCATTGTCCCGAACAATAGCGCATAAAATAAGACCCCAAGGGACCACACATCTGCGACGCATCCATCATAACTCTCTTCTAAAAAGAGTTCGGGAGCCGCATAGAAATATGACCCACAAGAATCTTTCAGTTTTTGTCCACCAGTGTACGTCGCCATACCAAAGTCGCACAGTTTTGCTGTATGTAAATCGCTTGAGAGTAATACATTTTCTAATTTGACGTCACGATGACATATCTGCCACCGGTGGATGTATTCTAACGCAGAAACTATTTGGAGGAAGAATTTCACAGACTCCGAGACAGACAACTTACCCTTTTTATCGACATATGTATATAACTCTCCACCACTTAATAACTCTTGAACTACATATAGTAGTTTTGAAGTCTCGTATGATGCATAGTAATTTATTATATGGGGGTGGTGAAGTATGCGAAGTATCGCGAGCTCTTGATCTATCTTCCGCTTTTTGTCGACTTGTTTACATATCTCCGTCTTGTTAATTATTTTTATTGCGACTTTAACGTTCGACTCCTCATGGAATGAGAGAAAAACACGTCCAGTCGCTCCCTCCCCTAACAATTTATTTCCAATCAAAAACGGTCCGACTTTGTGTGTTTGTGCCATTATAATTACTTCTAATAGTTCATCATCGTTTTTTTTAATGAAATGTGGCATAACATAACTTTTTGTTGTAAAGAAAAAATGTTAATTTTAATTAATTGTAATTTTTATGATTAAAATTTTTGTATTTTTTTATTAGAATTATTATTTTGTGAATATTGTAACTATTTAAATATTATAAAATATAAAAAGTTTGTTAACTAAAAAAAACTTTTTGGCTAAAAAAGTTTTTCTCACTTTGTTTTTTGTTTAATTAATTTATAGACTTTTATAATAAATAATTATTCTACTTAAATAAAATATTACTAATAAACTAATTAAAGTTATTTAAAATTTACTATACAATCAGTCTATTTTTTAACATTAATTTAAAAAATATAACTAAAGAATGGGGAGAAAGCCACACCACATTTTTTCACAT
>NW_004440189.1:19736-23405 GCF_000330505.1 Entamoeba invadens IP1
TGTACTTTCTCTCCATACTGTAAATTATTTCAAAAACCATTTTAAACACCCTATAATCATTGTTTCATTATTTTTCCTGCATTTTTATAATTTTTACCTAATTACTATTTTTTTAAATATAATTTGTGTATTTTTTGTCAAATACACAATTTATATTTGATTTGATGAAAACTTTATTTGATGAACTTCAATTAATATTTTTAAATATATTTTAATAGTAAATTTTAGTATTATTATAGTACAAATATAATTAACAATTTGAATAGTTCATTTAATAGTATTAAAATAATAATTAATCTAAACAGGGCTCTCAAAATTTCAAACCCCCGTCCCCACGTGGCAAGATTCAAGAACTCGATTACATTGTGATTTCAATAAATAGCACAAATCCAAATTATTTTTAGTTATACTTCAATTTCTTTGTTAATCAAAAAACACACAAAAACTAAAATAACGGCAAAAATCAAAATTTTAGCATATATTTTATAAAAATATAAAATTTTTATAACAAAGAATTTTTCTTTCACAAATTTACCAAAGTTTATATTATTATTTATTATTTTATATTATATTTGTAATAAAACATATGTTCAATAGTAAATATTGAATAAAAACTTTTTATGTTGATTGTTAAACACAATTGAAAACATGGATAGTGGTGCAACAATTAGTTCAAATACATTTATCAAATGAAATAAATAAACCCCTTCTGTTTGATTATCAAGTTTGTTTTAAAACGCGACATAATGTTAACTAATATAATTACACTAAAAGTCCGTTTAATTAAGTCTGAAAAACAATTGATAATTATAATTTTGTTTTAATCAGAATTACACATAAACCCGTGAAACATATTTTAAAGGTGCAATAGTTACTTTAAAACCATTTCCAGCAACAACAAAGTATCAAATTATAGTGTAATATTTACAATATGGTTGTTATGTTATAACCAAGAACAACAGATTATCCATTTTTCATTTATTGAATAAAAAACCAAAGAAAAACTTTTGCCATTTTTATTTTTTATTTTTTTTAAATACCAACTAAAAAAAATAAAGCCCAAAAAAATCGAAAAGACAAATTAAAACAATTTTGTTTTATTCAAACATTAAATCAGAATTGCCATCAAAAAGTTTATTTTAAATTTTCTGAAACCATTATTCAATAAAAATCAACCCTTGTCTTTTTAACTTTGTTTTTAAGAGCCCTGATCTAAAGAAATTTGCATAATTTTAATAAATTTTTTTATACATTTTTTAATAAAAATTTAAAGAAATATTTGATATTTTCTTTTTTTTTGAAAACTGTTCCAAAATACATCAAAAATATTTGCAAATAAAAAATATATTAGAACGAAATTTTTTTCTTTTCTAAAAAAATACAAAAAACTATAATTGTATTCTGATAAAAATCCATTGAAAAAAACATGAAGATAATTATTAATATATTGTTTATAATAGTAAACCAAATTGAAAACTATTTATTATTAACAAAAAAATAACATAAATAAATCAAGCAAGTCATTTCAAAAAATATTGAAGTCCATTACACAATAAAACAATTTGAAAATTTTTCGTTAAAAAACCCTAAACATTTTTTGCACAATAGAATCACAATAGTAATATAAATTATAATATTAATAAAAAAGATCCCTTGATTCCGACTCCAAAAATACTCGACATTTATTCTCGATTTATTTCAATATTAAAAAATGTAAAAAGATCGATAGAACGAGTTCTGTCGTGTCTTCATAATTCCAAAGTGAGCTTTTTTCCACATTTTTATGTTTGAAAAATCTAAAAACGTCTGTAACTTATCAAAAAATAACATTTCACTGATGGCCGAAGTGAAGCAGATTCTCACAGGATATGTTGTGAAAGAGGGCAGTCAAGTGAAGAGTTGGAAAAAGCGGTGGTTTGTGTTCTCGACAAATGGGAACATGAGTTACTACACAAATCGACAAGTTCGTTTCATTGATTTTTTCTTATTATATCTAACAATAAGGAAACCAGCAAAAAGGGGGAAGTTGATATGCGTCAAGCACTTCGTGTCATTAAAGACAACACAAAAAAGTTACTCATTGAAATCACTTTTGATAGTTCGCGCGTTCTACGATTGAAATTCGATGAAGAGGCAGTCGAGGACAGATGGTACAACGCATTTTTGGAATTCATAGATGACCAAAAGACTTTATCTTCTGGGTTTTCGCGGTATGATGTTATCAGCTCATCAAGTTTTAACATCGGCAAAGTTTTTATTCAGACGGAAAAGGGGTCTATTCAGTCTGCAGTATTTAAAAAGAACAACAAACCCTTTGCACTTAAAACTCTTTTCAAAAATTCTTTAAATCAAACCGAAATCGACTACATCCAATCAATCCATAAAAATCTGAGGGATGTCACTTGCCCGTATGTCATGAAGACACTCGCCACGTTCGATGAAGACAACTTGTTTTTCGTGATGAATGAATACCCGACACAGCGGGTCGGGGATATCATGGACCACGCGATCATCCCACTCCCCAAAATCAAATTCTTTGCAACGGAGTTGTTGTTGGCAATCAACGCTATACACCACTGCCAATACACTCATATGGAAATCAATCCAGAAACAGTTTATTTGACAAGTGAAGGTCACGTCTTGTTGTCTGCGCCAATTGGACTCAGAGTTTCATACAAATGTGGGTACAACTACTTTGCACCAGAAATCCTCGAGAAAAAGGAATTAGGATTTGGTGTCGATTACTGGAGTCTTGGGATTTTGCTCTTTGCGATGTGTTTTGGCGACGCGCCTTTCTACGACACGGCCCCGGCAATGATATGCAAAAAGATCATCAGTGAGCAAATCAACTTCCCGTATAACTCATTTCCCGAAGTCGAAAGTTTCATCGCCGAATTGCTCGTCAAAGACGCCGCAAAGAGAAACTGCGATTTCGAAATCCTCAAAACAAGACCTTTCTTTGCTGGGACAAACTTCGACAAGTTCCAAAACAAAGAAGTTGTTCCACAATAATTTTATTACTTATTAAACACTGCTTGTTCAGATGTATTTGATTGGATTCAATTGTGTTCTCTTCAATAGGTTATACTATAATTGATAATAAGAAAAACTATAAAATATAGTTTGAGAATAACTAAAAATACAAAGGATTTTATTGTGTTGTGTGGAGCACCGGTTTGGAGTATATTGTCGCAAGGCGCTTAACAACTTCTTCAATTGGAATTCTATCATACATCTTCTGTCGCCAACAATCCTTCACAACACTTGCGAGCTCGTCATTTATATTGTCCAGTGATGGCCTTTGCCCATCAGATATGAACTCGGCTATTTCCCATGACCGGTACTTCTCAGGGTCAAATGCTTTCTCCCACTGGAAACACTCGCACATAGTCATTCCAAGAGAATACACATCGGCAGACTTCTCGTAGTGCATTCTATTGAGTACTTCTGGTGGCATATATTTTGGTGTTCCAACACCTTTAGTGAAGGTCATATCAAGTACCATCTTATTCACGTTTCTTGAAGATCCGAAATCAGTCAGTTTTGCATTAATTTCGACGTCATTCTCAAGAGACATGACTAAGATATTTTCTGGTTTGATGTCTCTGTGAAGAATATCATTGTTGTGTAAGTACTTCACCCCTTGTGCACTGTCCAACATCATTTTAG
>NW_004440189.1:23505-27163 GCF_000330505.1 Entamoeba invadens IP1
GACTAGACACATCCTTGATTTGATTAACACAGCACCATAGAAATAGACTATGTATTGACATCGGAACTTATTTAACATCTGAATCTCAGCTCTAAACTCTTTGGTGGTTAACTCATCGCCACAATCAAATAACATCTTTTTGATCGCTACAGTCCTCCCTTGGAATTTACCACGAGAAACTATACCAAAACTGCCTCTCCCAACCATCTCTTCTTCTGTGAGCTCTTCATAATTCAAAAAGGTGGAAATCATTGTCTCTGCAACAACTTTGAGCGTGGAAACAATTTCCTCACAGCCATCCGTGTTACTCGAAATAATTTTGATTGGTTCTGAAATGGAACAAGTACACCGTGGGGTGATACTGAAGTCGATTTTAATACCCTCGCCTCGACTTAACAAAAAGAAGTCTGGCGATATTTCAATATCGTACCGATCAATCCCCTCATTTGTCATTATTTGAATTTTCTTCTTTTTCTTGGAGTTGTTGCATAGATAGAAGTATGTGGTTGTGGGGGAGTCTACTGGTATTTTGTCGATACCAAATGTAATGTTTTCACAGGACACCCCTATTACTTCGTCAAGTGGCATGAAGTGGACATCGGACTTTTTGTATTTGAATGGTAAGTTCTGGTGCACTATATTGATCTTCTTTGCTTTAAACCAGCAGTAAATCAGTGTTGTGAACAAGGACCCCATGATGGAAAAGACTAAGCAACTGATAACAACAAACACCCCTATTGCCCACCCATTCATCTTCTTTTGACACCCACTCCCATCTTCTCGTGGCGCATGCCAAAACGTACATCTCACACATCTGGAGTCTTTCACAACAAGACACTCTTCTATGTACTCAACACTTTTACAAAGCCCATTTGTTTGCAAAATCCATTCAGATTTACACGAAGAACACGTCGTTGGATTGTCACATGTTGTACAGTTTAGGGTGCATAACTGACACTCTTTGTTGTTCTTGAAATAGCCATCTTGACATTGGGTACACCCTTCTATAGGGGATATAGTTACATTACACCCAACTATACTACTTTGTGGAAGACACTTACCATCTCGCATATAGTTTGTACCGTTACATAACACACACTGATTCGCTTCCCCAACACATGTGGCACAAGATGTATCACACATGTAACATGTCGAGTCAAACATGTAATATCCATTCCGACACTTCATACACATCCCATTGGGTAAGTACGTCTCACACTTTGTATCCAACTCGATGTTTGAAACACAGTCGTGGTTCTTCAAAAAAGTGTCTGTCGAACAAGAAACACATTCATTGGGTAATTCAACACAATCTAAGCACTTCTTGTTACACACTTGGCATTTACCATCGTCCAAATAATACCCAACAGAACACGACAAACACCCATACGGTGATGGTGTGGAGCAAGAGGTGGTCAAATTGGGCGAAACACAGATACGATTCTTGAGGTAGTAATCCTTTTCACATTCCACACACACTCCAGTCAAGTACATTTTGCATCCAATGAACTTTGGAGTGCATTTCTTGATCACAGTAAGTGCGTAGGTGTTTTCACACTCAACACAATCATTTGTTTCCGAATTTTCAAATTGGAGACAGTGCATTGTCTCGCATTGTCCATTGGAAAGGATGTACCCTTGTTTGCACTGAATGCACTCATTAGGCGTGCACAAGTCGCAGTTGTCAAAAGTCGACGAGCACAACTCACACTCAGAGTCGTTGTTGTAATACCCATTAGAACACCCCAGTACATCATACTTCGACAGCAGAATTGTGTTGTTCTTCAAAACGCATTGGGTATCTTCTAAGACATATCCATTCTCACTGTTACACTCATAACACTTGTCTTCATACCAACTTACACACCCATTCAACGGTGAAGTGTCTTGACATGTTCCGTTGACAATTCCACCAGTCACACAATACATACAATGTCCATAGACATAATACAAACACTCATCTAAATGCACTCGAACACATATACCATCTGTAAGACGATATCCAATGGTACACTCTTCACAGGTGTCAGACTGACAATGAAGACAGTTTAAGTCCTTGCAACGGTTGCAGAAGTTGTTGTCGCTATCGGGGTAATACCCATCCCCACAACTCACCGTCTTGCCAGTCAAACACGTGAAATTGTTGTCAACGATTGTTCCATAACTACATAGGTAATACACCCCTTGTACTACTATCCCATTCTCTCCTATTAACAAGATGTGTTTGTCCAACTCTTCAAATGTTATACGAAACAAGTCGTTGATGTTTTTAAAGTATAACACGTAATTGTCGCCATTACCAAATACCACTGAAAACTCTGTTTCATTGCCTTGTACTGTTATTTGGTTCTTAACGTCTATTGTTCTATTTTGAAATGGTCTGAATGGACCTTCAATGCTATTTGACAAGAATATTTTCCCAGTCTTAGTGATCACAGACATGGTGTCTGCGTCGCCTTTTTGTACGGTAAGACCAAGAGAAAATATCAGATCGTCAATCATTCCAGTGACTGTTCTTGATATCCCCAAATTGTCTAATGTAACGTCAACGCGATTGAATACAAATGAAAGATGGTACTCATCTTCTTCCATTTCAATCGACTTTTCATTTGATATGACAAGACACAACGCATCATCAGTAGTCTGGCACGGGCAATCAGCGTAGTTGTAAAACGCGCCTTTCATACTCCCATTCTTTGTCCCAAGTAAATGGCAATAGACATCAGAAGTCATACTCGTTTGTTGTGCGCAATACCGAAGGATGTGTCTATTAAACTCATATGAAAAATTCGGCTCATCAGACGTCTTAGAATTGTTTTTAATGACACCATTCTTGCCTAAATAGATCATATCAAAACAATCATTATATAAAGAGAAACTTATTGCGTCATCGATATCCACTATACCATTATTAACTTGGAATAATGAGGTCTTCGTGATATTTTTGTTGATAACTACTATACGAGTCCCACTCATCTTAAGAACAACACATTGGTCACTATGGACAGTCTTACAACTCTCCATATAAGTGGCTTTACCATCAACAGTGATATCACTCTCTGATTCAACTCGAATATTCACTTTGTTATCACTGATGAACTTTCCGTCAATTACAATGGATGAATTCTGTTTGATTGTCATCGTACTGGAGTCCGAAAATCGCATTAAACCTTTATGATACACAGAACAGTTGTCGCAGTCAAATTGTGAAGTACCAACAAAGGATATTTCACCACACCCCTCACTCTCTACACACTCTATCACTGTGTCGTCGCTCAGTAGCGCTGAACTCTTCTCTGAAAATTTGATGCCATGTTCGATCATTAAAAATGCCGTTTTCTTCAAATACAAAACACTCGAGGAGTTAAACTGCAGATCAGAGACATCCAACAAAACATCGCCAAGAATTTCCATTTTGCTTTGATCTGTCAAAGCGATGTGTATTTCATCTGCTTTGTTTCTAATATGTGCTTCATTGAAGGTTGCAATACTCGATCCAGTTAATGTGACATTGCCAAAGTCGACATACGATTCATATATAATCAACCGGGACTGTCCTTTCAAATAGAATGAAAAGGTGATATTATCACATATTGCAACGTAGTCACATCTGCCATACATCTCACACAACAATTCGTTTAATTCAGTGTCATTGCAT
>NW_004440189.1:27263-35471 GCF_000330505.1 Entamoeba invadens IP1
TGTTAGAGTGATTGTCATTTAAAAAGATGTTTGTGTAATTCATAGTGATCCACTCGGAGACGGTTATCGAACTCTCATCGTATAAGTAAATCATTAATTCCCCCAAATCATCATAATTGTCACTAGTCGCCTTTGTTGAAAATTCCATTTCATCTGTTTCTAATACATATCGTCGGTCATTCTTTTCATAAATAGAATTAAATTGATTTGAAAAGTGTCTATGTTCTTTCCTCAATTTATTTATTGAACACTTTCTTCGTGTTTTTGTTGTATTACTCGACGTGCCTTTCAACTGTTGAAACTGTTTGTTGTAACTAAATGTGAGCGTCGAATTATTTCTAAGCTCAAAAATGTTGTCCAATAGAATATTCCCATACCCTACAAACACTGAAGTGTCATATAACCGCAAATTCGTCACCGTCAACTCTTGTTCGTTTAACTGAAACACTGCACTTCCACGAACAATCACATCACCATAAACATTCAACGAACATGACACATATGGCATTGTATAGTCACTATCAAATACTAAATCCCCCATTATAGTGAGTCTTGATTTGGTCCCTAATTGAAAACTTTTGAGTTCATTCAAATTGGTCACTCCACTCACTGTTGTATTCACATAGGGAGAAACTATTATACCACCCTTTGTCTTAAACATCCCAACGTCTATTGTCAATTCACAATTGTTCTCAATTTCTAATGTCGGCGCAACGTCAAACGCACTCAAACAACTCTTTGTCATCACAAAGTTGTACATTACTGATACTGTCGTGCATTTCCTTGTCTCGTCACTTTTCTCGCCTGGAAGTTAGTGGTACTCTTTTGAAACCCTTTGCCAATGGTAATAACATTGATACGTGAACTTAAAGTAATAAAAAACACACCATTCTCAAGAAGAAATCCGATGGAACAATCTACACCTATTGGACGGCATGTCATCGAGTACATTGGCACTATCAACATAAACACCCAAATAGGTACCTCCATTGGTTTTTTTATTATTCAGTTTTTATTCTATATTTTCAAATAAACAACAAGTATTCTTGTTCTCATGTTTGTTGATTTTGTATTCTATACTTTGTTAATTTAATATATTAGTTTTATGGTTTAGTTTTGCCACATTACAATGACTTCTATCATTTTACTTGGGTCTTAACCGATTAAAAGATTATCACACCATAATCTTTATTTATAATTAATTAGAACGGCAATCTATTCATTATGGTATTCAAATCGTATAATTATACCTTTTTTATAACTCAGATACATCAAATTGGTTGGTAATAATAAATAACTCGGCATTTTATCTTTTGGTGGAACTCTTCTTTTTCTAATTTTTAACAACACTTGGATAACTATTTATTATAATAAATATACCATTATCAACTAATAATATTATTTTTACATAAAATAAAAGAGGCAAAGTCCATCAAACTAAAAAAAGTTTAGTTTTTTATAATAAATATTTAATAAAAAAACAATTAGAACTGAGCTTGTGGTTGAAAAAGCTTGAAATTGTCCTGATATAAAGTCCAGCTATTATAATAATAATAATATATTATTATATTATATTATATTATATTGATATAAGGTATTATGTAACGATAAACACCAATAATTCGAAATTGATCTTCATCTTTAAGGACAGGAAAGGTCATTCTTCTTTTTTCAATTTCTTCCTTTTTCAAAATGTAGCACAGACATTGATCTTCACTTTCTTTCCCTTTACAAACGGCTGTACCATATGGATCATATATTCGACTTTCTCCTAAGAATATCAAGTCATCGTTAGACTCACCAGAACTTCTTGCGTCTCCATACACACCCCAACAATTTGAAGCCAATACAAAACACTGATTTTCAATTGCTCTTGCTTTTGTAAGTGTTTTCCAATGCGTGCGGTTTCTTGCACTCCAACACCC
The DNA here is from genome assembly GCF_000330505.1 of Entamoeba invadens IP1. Classification (NCBI taxonomy): domain Eukaryota; phylum Evosea; order Mastigamoebida; family Endamoebidae; genus Entamoeba; species Entamoeba invadens. The sequence goes on from NW_004440189.1 coordinate 29,189, forward strand.
AACAACTATCAAAACGTCATACAAATCGCTTTCTTTGTTTCGCAAAAAGACTGGGAAGCGAACGTCATAACAAATTGCTAATAAAAACTTCCACCCGTTGTACTCTATAATCACTCGACTTGATCCACTCTTGTAATTGTCATCTTCATTACCCATCGTGTATAAATGTTTCTTGTCATAGTACAAATAAGTGCCATTGGGGTATACAAAGTACATTCTGTTTTTAAAACCCTCGCCTACTCTCACAGCAATAGAGCCAGTAATTGCACACCGTTTCTTAATAGCAATGTCCTTCATCCACTCAAGGGTTTCTCCGCCCTCTTCCTCTTCTCCTATCAACTTCGCATCGGGATGAAATCCAGTATTAAAAGTCTCTGGAAGCACAAACAAGTCAATTTGGGTTTCTACAGAATCAATCAAAGAGCGAATGTGCTTCAAGTTTTCACTTTTCGACCAGAAGATGATGTGTGGTTGCACCACGCAGACCTTCATTCTCTTAATCTAGATACTTGATTTGTGTTCTAATAATCTATTATAATCTATTATAATTAAATTATAGTATTTGTCTAGTTTCAAAAATATAAAGATTATGTACTAGTATTATTACTATAAATATACCAATCAATTCAGCATCTTAGACGCTACTCCACCAATTGAAATCCAACATATTTTTGGAAGAGCGTCTTGAACTTGTCTATTGTTGAAACGTATCCAAAGAACAGAGCAAGTGTCTCTGCACAATTTGTTTCCAAATCGTCGTGTTGCTCTTCGCTTTCATTCTTTAGTTCTTTTATTGTATTCAAATACTCCAGAATGAGTGCAGAAAATGGTTCCTCGGGGTCGTACAGATTCTTTGGAAGAAACAGGATTTCCAGTCCAGTGATTTGGTCTGTTCCAGCCTTCTCAAGTGGAGGTTTAAAAAAGTCGTTGACCAATAATAAACTCTTTCCCTTTCTTTCTATCACCATCTTCACCTTTGCGTTGAAGACATTTCTGAACCAAACTTCAACCATTTGGTCAGTCAAGTATGGGTGACTCGAGTCGACCACAATTGACTTCTCTTCCATCTTCTCGGAGAGTGTATATCCTTCTTTAATAGCAAAAATGGGATGGAAGATATCACCAAGAATCGACCCAGCTGTAAATCCAAAAGAGAGTCTTGACCCTCGAGTTATTTGTTGTTCACGTCCAGTTGTCTCACTCTTCACGTAACATGGGATTTCCGACTCGTCGAAAAATTGGTACCCGACTTCGTCCGCTATGAATACGTTTCCGTTCGTGTACACCGCGCACTTCTCTCTAATGATCTCTCGCACTTTGACACAAGATAATTCGTCGTCGAATATAATAGTGACGGGACATGTCGATAATTTGAGTTCGGTGTCTGCTAACAGTTTCTTTTCTGTGAGAAAGATGGTTGTGTATGAGTCGATAGTATTGTTAGTGATGGCTTGTGGTGCATCAGTGGGATTCGGGGATGAAGTGGCCATTTCAATGAGTTCGGCCTTTGCCTCGTCTTCTGACTTTCCCATCACTCAATTTCTTAAGTCTTTTTTCAGTCTTTTCACTTTTTGGATTCTTTTGATAAAAAAGATTTTGAAGAATAATAAAATGGTTTATTTCATAAAAAAAGTACTAATAAAGAAGATTGAATTTTTTGAATTAATTTATAAATAAATTAAATAATAATTAAAACAACTAGTAATTTAACTATAATTTAACTATAATACAAACGACAATTTTAACTATAATATAAACTATACTGTGTGTTAAAATTCGGGAAGTGGTTTGGCTTGAGAATTAATTTCTTTCAAAGCAAGGCGAAGAACACTTTTCACGTGATTTGTGAGGGAGATGAGTTTCTCTCTTGATGTGTGTTTGATGCCTATAGCTACAACCAAGTTATCGACGCCATTTAAGAACTCCATAATTTGTCGAGTAAAAGTCGAATTGAATGGATCAACTTTGTTTGTAATCCCAAATCGTACTTCAAGTGTTGTTGGGGTGCAGACTATCCACTGTGAAAAACAATTGCAGTCACTCAAACAGATCATCATAGTCTTTGAGTCATCGTATTGAGTAATGGTCATGTCAACCTTCTCGCCAATAACAACAGAACTTGTGATACAATATTGCCGCTCTGTGCCTTTCTCTATTTTGAATGTAATGGCGTCTGTTGTTTCTGACATGTTAGTCTGCTTTATTCAGTTAAAAAGATATCCAGATATCAATTAATAAATAATAAAAAATATTATATTTAACTAGTAAATGAAAATTATAATAAAAATTACTCGTTAATTATTAATTGAACAAAAAAACCATTTTCAATTCTAAAAGAAACAAAATGTTAAAAAGAATTAAAAAAAACTATAATTTCAATTCTCTTGTAATGAGTGAAGAAATTAACTTCACCATTACAGGCGTTCCTATCCACTTTCCATATAAGTATATCTACCCCGAACAATACTCATTCATCAAAACAGTGGTGAGTGGTGTAACTTCCAAGACACCTCCTCACAAACAGATTGTCATAGAAATGGGAACGGGCACTGGGAAAACAGTATCGATCATTACAGCCGGCAAAGGTCTTCTAGGAACCACTGGAAGTAACGTCGACCATGTCATTTATTGCACAAGAACCGTCGACGAAATGCGACAAATATTCAAAGAACTGAAAGTCCTTAATATTCCCGCGGTAGCACTCGCGTCACGAAAACATATGTGTCTTCTCGAAGATGTTCGCGACAGTCCACACGCGTCAGTGTTGTGCAAGGAAAGACGTGAGAGTGGGTTTTGTCAATATTACCAAGACATAGAAGACATCAATATCCCCCCAATAGCGGGTGTCGACGACTTGGTTGAGTTTGGGAAGAAAAATAGACGATGTCCGTACTATTGCTCGCGTCGAAACTTCTTTAAAAGTCCGTTTATAGTCTGCACATACAACTACTTAGTCGATCCTAAAGTCGAGAATGTGACGATTGGTAAAATGTCCGATTTGCATAGGACTCTATTAGTCTTCGATGAGGCACACAACATCGACAATGCCTTTGTCGACGCGCAAACGATGAGTCTATCCCTCGAAACAATCGAACTTGCCACTGTCTCATTAACAAGACTCTCCAAATTGTTAACAGCGGAGAAGTCCAAGGAGAGTCTTGAAATGGAGTATAACAGGTTGGTTGAAGGCCTTCGAAGATCGCAAGCTATTTATGAAGACGGGGAGCCTTATTTCTATAACGAAACAAAGAAGAATGAGGCTGGCGAGGACGTTCCTTATGACAAAGTGCTTCCCGGGAGTTTCAGAAATTCGTCCCAGTTTGTTGCGATCTTAAAACGTGTTGTCAACTTCTTTAGAGAACGATTGCACGAGGCGCAATCGAAGAAGGATCAACGATTGAAAGGGCAACATACTGCGCAAGTGAAGGATATTGTTACCTTGTTGTGTGATGTGTTAGTCATTCCTCCAGAAATCATCAAGTCGCTACCAACACGCCTCCGAGTGTTAATTAAAACCCTTGGAGATGAGGGAGGGGAGAGGAAAGATGTGACTGGCGACCACTTTTACTATGACGCGTTATATTTAGTAGCGGACTTTGCTGCGTTGTTGTGTATTGGACAAGAAGGGTTTTCGTATGTTCCCGATGTCGTAAAAAATGACGAAGACAATGAGGTGCATCCCATTCTGTATTTGGTGTGTGTCGATGCGGCAAATGCGGCGCAGAATGTATTAACCAAAATGCACACAACACTCTTCACGTCGGGGACGTTAGCCCCTTTGGACACATTCATCAAGTTACTTGGGATGAATAACGTTGTTGAAAAGAAACAAATAGTTTCCCCGGTCTGTGGTGTCGGTCGGCGGATCTGTCCGTTGTTTGTGACGAAAGGGTTTGATCGTATTGCCGTCTCGTCACAATTAGCGGACGCGAAGATGTCGCAATTGCGCGGTGATGGCTTTTCAACGCAATTTCCGTTCCGAGCGGACCGACTGATTTTACACTCCTATGGCAAATTGATTGTTGAGTTATCGAAAATTGTTCCTGATGGTATATTGTGTTTCTTCCCTTCATATGTCTACATGAACTTATGTATATCACATTGGGATGAAATGGACGTGATTGGTAACATTTTACTCAACAAATTGCTCTTCATCGAGTCGAAGAATGCGGAGGAGACATCAATAGCGTTTCAGAACTATCGATTGGCATGCCATTCGGGGAAAGGTGCGGTGATGTTGGCTGTTGCGCGTGGGAGGTTGAGTGAAGGAATTGATTTTGCGGACCATCTTGCACGAGCTGTTGTTATCATTGGAGCGCCGTATCAGCAAACAAGCCCTATCCCTATACAAGAACGATTGAATTACTTGGATAAGAAAAAGGTGATAGCAAAAGAGGACTATTTTGTGTTCGATGCGATGCGCGCAGCAAATCAATGTGTTGGGAGGTGTCTACGTGGTAAAATGGATTACGCTGTTGTTATTTATGCGGACAAGAGGTACAAATTTAATGACGCTAAAATCTTGAATACAATGCCACAATGGATTATAGACGCTTTAATGAAACAGAACGCAGACTTGTCCGCTGATCAGAGCGTCGTTATAGCTAAAGACTTCTTGATGAAAATGAGTTTCTCTTTCGACTCCGATTTTCCTTTGGAAGATATGGTAGGAAAGACACTCTGGACTGAAAAGGATGTCTTAAATGAACAGATGAAACAACAGTAATCCTTGTTTGATTGGTTATTAATTTGGTCATCGTGGACAAATGCTATATTTGTAGTAAAATAAATGATATTATTGGAATATGTCTTATTCAGAATAGTTGACAAGAGTCTATATAGACTATACTATATACTATAATAATTAGTATATTTATTAATAAAAAAAAGTAACTATTTTTGATTGAAAAAATATTATAATAAAAATATCGTAAAAAAAATAATAAAATTTATTGTAATTTTTTCTATTTATTAAATTAATAAAGTATAGTATGATTTACTAATAATTATAAAAAATATAATATTTTTATTATTATTTAATAATAAAAAAATAAAAAAAATGAACTAAAATAATATGCCAAAGTTGGAAGTTAAAGCAGGGCTTTTCAAAAATTTTTTCGCCAAACACCAAGGGGTGAAGATTGAGAAAGAGAAAAAAGAGGCGGAACGGCACGAACAAATGAAAGAGAAAAAAGCACTTCCCAAAAAGATGGTTGTGAAATGCAAAAAGATTCCAACCAAAATGTCCGAAGATGACGAAAAACTCACGTCATCATCTTCAGAAGAAAACTCACAAAAATCATCAGAGGAAAGTAACAACTCTGACGACAATCTCAGTGCAGAGCAAAAATCAGAGATCGAAGATAACGAAGAAAGCAAAGAAAGTGAAGAATCTCAAAGTGAAAAGAAAAACGAAGATAATGAGAAGAGTGGAACGAGCGCAACAGGAAAGGCTGAAAATTTGCCGACTGCACAGAGCGAATTTAGAGCAAAGAAGCAACAACGCGAGAAAAAAGACACAAAAAAGTTCCACCAGGATGGTTCGGACTCCGAAGAATACGAAGCAGAGGATTTGTATGATGGGTTAGATAAAGAAGGTGATGAGGACATTCTCAGAAACGAGTTAAAAAATTTTATAAAGAAGCAGGCCGACAAAGGGAATACACTCGACGACCGTTATGATGAAGAAGAAGAAAAAGACTCAAAAGCTATTCGCAAGTCGAGCAAAAAGAGGAAAAATTGATAATTTGATTGGTTTGCGTTATAGTATTTTTATAGTTTATAATACCATATATATTTGTTATATAAAATGTTATATTTTGAAAAACATTTTAATAAAATGTTATTTGTGGTTTAAGAGAAAAACATTTTTGAAAAACAGAACTTTATAATTCTAAGTTTATCGTCCGATGTACAAGAAGACATATACAATAACGTTCTGTGGGGACGAAGAATGCGGGAAGACGGCAATGATCAAAACACTTCTTCACAAAGAACACGACGCATTTCACCGTTCGACCCTTGATGAGGAGTACGACTATGAGACTTCGTTCAACAACAAAAGTTACAAATTGAAGCTTCTCGACAGCCCGGGAAACCAAGAGTATAGAGCGATGATACAGTATGACATTAAAGAGAGCGAGGGAATATTACTGTTCTTCGACTTAAGCATAGGACCGTCGTTTGTGTCACTTGACGAGTACTTCGAGTGCTTTGAAAGTGCTGAATTAGGGTTTGACACTCCAGTAGTTCTTGTCGGTAATGTTCGAAAGGGGGAACACGA
>NW_004440189.1:35571-80232 GCF_000330505.1 Entamoeba invadens IP1
ACCCCAATTGATTGGTTTTTGAGAACACAAAGCTTTGACTTGAAAGGTCAACTGTTTATCAGTGATGTACAATGGTTGTTTCAGTATCGATTCGAGAATAGAATAGTTAGGCACATGGTTCGTGTCTATAAAAAACCACTCTAAAACAACGTCTAAAGATGGTAAAGTCTCAATTTCTACTTTGAGTGACTTCGTTGGTGGAAGTGTTTCAACAAGTGTTTCAATATACTTTTTAAGAACAGGAGATGTTGTCCGATACACAGGATGATTATCGACAACGACTCGGTTAAAACAATCTATTAGTTAATACTTATATCGTAATAATACAAACAACAAACACTGTGGATACACTCCACTTTGTCTCAAAACGCAACTAATAAAATCAGCAAGTAGTGTGAAGTAAGTGTTTTCCTCTGTCATTCATAATCTTATGAATTATTTAGTTACTTTTATAATAAGATAATACTATTATATTATTTGAATAGAAATATTATAAAAAACATTTATTATTCTATAACTATAATACTTTAACTAGTAATTTCACACTTAATTCGCCCATAACAACACATTCTCGGGACTCATACTTTTCTTACAATATTTAACTAGACCAGCTTGATGGATATTACTCTGACTTTTCAACCAGACTATTCGAGCAACATTAATAATATTTCGACACATCTCTGCTACAATAACTTGTTCCTTTTTCCACTCGGTGTCTAAGTTATCGACAGTTAGTGCCCAAGAAGTCAGTCTGTGTATTGCAGTTAACTCGATCACACTGATTCCGCGACTTAAAAAGAAGTCTGCGATACAGTCGTAATGGCCATCCCCTTTGGCATGGCAACACAAAGCAATTCCAATGCCTCCCAATCGATCTTTACATTTCACAGCCATTTGCAGAGCCATATCTGTCGCAGAGCCACACAAGTGTTTTCCGATCACACAGATGTTAGTGCTATGACAAGACGCTTGTTCGTGGCTTTGAACAAGTGTAAGCCCATCAACGTTTCGCAAATCAGCGGGAACGCGAAAGACGGTATCGCCGTATCTCCTCATGAATCTGTCGTATTTCTTTCTCATTCCTTTCATGCAGTCCACCATATAAAACTTAGAAGGAGCACTTCGTTTGGATAGACTGTAATACGCAGATAACATCCCGCTCCCCGCACCACTCTCAATCACTTCTTGACTTTCATTTGGCTTTAAAATGTTCTTTTCAATTAAATGCGAAACAATCGACAAACACTGTTCCGTGTGTTTCTTCGATGGAAATTCCCACCCGTCGGGCATCGACACTTCGTACCTTTGAAGCTCCACTTTCTCCTCTTGACAATTCAAATCAACGTTCTCGTCTATCGGCGCCAAAATGTCATTGTACATCTCTTTGACATTGGTATACAACGTGTACACCCGTTGGACCAATACCCTCAGCGCGCTTTCTGTGAATAAATTGAGGGTCAGTGTCGAGCACTTGCACGTGTAAAATTGCGACTTTTTGCTTTCGTCGCAGAACCCGTCGAAAAAGCTGTTGTCAAGAAATGGCAGAAGTGTTTCTGTCCGAATATTTCGTTCTACTTTTGCCTCAAAAAGTGTTAAATCAATGTTACAATTAGGGTTCATATACGACTTCCCAAACGTTGGGTTTTTCGCTGGGTTATCAGGGCACCCTGCTTTGTGTTTATTGAATTTCCTCTTCTTCACAACGTGCGCAGGATTGAATGGGCACACAACAGTCTCCGAGTTTTTCTCTGCAAGATATCTCTCCCTCTTAATGTCTTCTTCCGTCTTTTGACTCATATCATATTATCAAGTTTGATGGATCATTGAAACCAAACACCTTTAATTAAATTAGTATTATAATAGTTCATCATGATTCATAGAAAATATGGTATTTTTATTATAATTATATTATTTAATACTCTTCCCAGAGTTTTCGAACAAAATCGGTAGAAAAACTATTTTTAATAATAAAGAATTATTAGTGAATAATAAAACGAAGAACACAACACTTACCTAAGATTTAGTTCTTTTTGGTTGCAGTAGCCTTCTTAGCACCCTTGGCAATACCAGAAACGGCCTTAGCGATGTTCTTTTGTCTCTTCAAGATAGCGACGGCGTTGTTCTGTTGCATTCCCTTAGTGAGTTTCGCGGTCTCAAGCTTCTGTTTCTTCTCGAGTGGAATGACGGTGTTGGGGTCCATAACTCTCTTAGTGCACTCGGCAGCCTTGACTGGGAGTCTGAAGACTCTGTTAGCGAGTTCCATGTACTTCTTGTGGTCCTTCTTGACGTTCTTCTTGAATTCCTTTTGTGCTGCAATCCAAGCCTTAGAGCAAGCCTTCAATTCCTTTCCCTTCTCGATTGTCTTGTTAGCCAAATACTCCTTCTTCAAGGTAATAACCTTAGCCTTGAGGTCTCTCACCTTCTTGTTGTGGTCGTCGAGGAACTTCTTAATGGCTTCAGCCTTCTTCTTTCTGCTCTCAGCCTCTTTAATGTCCTTCTGAGCTCTCATAGCCTTAGCTGATTTGTGCATTGGTAAGACGGTGAGTCTGGCCATGTATGATTCAAGGCGCGATTTGTTTCTGTTCACAGACTCTTGTGAGAGATTTCTTCTCTTTCTGTCAACGGCAATTCCGATGGTTGGTGCCAATCTCGCGTCGATGTGTGCGGCTCTCAATTCGGCAAGGGTGAATCCCTTCCCAAGTCTCAACTTGTAGTTATATTTTTGGCCCATACAATGGACAGCGGGGCGCAACATCTTAATTGGATTTGGGAAACTCTGTCTGGCCTTGGTCACACGGACTTGGTGGCGGCGGACAGCACGGAATGGCTGTTTGAACCAGGTATGCACCTTAGTCTCCCAGTGTGCTTTTCTGAAGTGGTTGTTCTGTAACGCCTGGTTATGACGCATTTGGCATTGTGAGATTGATAACTTTTGTATTTCCTTTTAACCTAACCCTTTTCGTTCTGATCACTCTCAGTCAAAATTCACCTCTTCAATCGGGGTTCGCCAATACTAGTATTATATAGCTTTTTTTTTTATTTTTTTCTGGTTCCACCACATATTTTTATCGGTTTTTCTTGAATTCTAATTATCATAAATAATGCTCAAAATTATTTGTTTGTGGGAATTTTTTTCCGTTATATTTTGTAGTAATTAGTTACTATAATTTATTCATTATAAATTTTTTTTTTAATATACAAAAGACGAGTTTATTAGAAAAAGTATTATTATTAATCTAATACTTAAAACTAGTAATTATATAGTATAAAGTTAAAAAAGTATATTTCCATTTGAATAATAATAAAAGAGTCTTCTCTTGTGTTCCTTAAAAGTTCTTCTTCTTCTTCACACCAAAAAGGGAAAACCAAACTCGAAATAACAAAAAACGCGATGGGGTTACTCTTTGTGGTACTTGTTCTGTCCGTGTATGCTGCAAAAGACATGTACGCAACAACACCTTACTCGACTGACAATAACATCTTTTATGCAGCTCCGCTCCAAAACTGTTTAATGTATCACAGGTTCATGTCCAATGGAAATTATTATTACGTCAAGTTCCAAAACACAGACCCTAAAGTCACTTATTACTCCGATGAGTTGTGTGAAAAGACTGTTGGTGCTTTAGAAGCTCCCGACACTTGGACGATTCAAGAATTGGACTTGGACACTTATACCACCATTACAACACCAGCCGGTTCTGGAGTCACTCTTGTTTTCTCCTCCAAATGTGGCAAAGTCACCGACACAACATCACTTGATACAAAAGTAGAGTCGAGTCAACTCACTCTTCGGATGTATAACAATGCAGAGTGTAAGTTAGACGACAACGACAAAGCCTATTATTCTCAAAAGTTCACTTGCCAAGATAAAAACGTCTTTAAAACCTCCAGCAATCAAAACATGACTGGTGAGCCGTACCGAGCTCGCATCACTTGTGGTGCTTCTCTCTTCTTTTCTGTCCTTTCAGCCCTCCTGTTCTTCTTGTTCTGAAACTTCAAAGTAAATTATTTCTTTATCAAATTATTTCGCTGGTCTTCAACACCCAAGTCAACACCTCTTTAACTCAATTCGTAACAATAAAACATTTACTTTAAAGTTAGTCATCGTCCGATTTCAAATCACCTTGCGCGTTATACCTTGTGATCAATTTCAAGTCGAGTTTCACACATTCCAAGCCAAGTACATATTTGATGTGTGGATAAAGTCTCAGTTCCATTGTATTTTCTGGTTTAAACAAATTGGTGACCTTCTTCACGTGTTTATCGACTATAGTATGAAACATTTCAGTGAGTTCAAGATACTTGTTTGCTAGCTCTTCGCTCACGTCTTGCGTCCACTCCCTTTCCATTTCAAATATTTTCTTCCCAAGTTGCGCCTTCTTACAAAACAGTTTGCTACAGAGCGACACGTTCAATGTACTTGTTGGAGAAAACAACTCAGGGAATGTTGTGTTATGCACAAAAGTATCGTCCCAGTTCTTCACAACTTGCGAAAAGTAGTTCTCCAACTCCCTGATCTTCGCCAATGTTTCGCCAGACTTTTTAATATAACAATGTTAACATGTGGAGTTTCCATTCATCATAAATAAACACATAAAAGTGTGGTATATACTCCTTCGCTGATTTCGTCGCTTTCTTCAACTGTTTCACTAACTCAAGACCAGTCGGTGGGGACTTCGTTTCGGGCTTTTCACCAAAGTAGTCTCTTGATATCAAATCGAGTGTAGGCTGTCGTTCTTCAGACATGACACATATCAAGTCGTAATAGGGTTTCTCATCTTCAACACCCATATCATAACAGTTCCTCAACACTTTGTCACTCATTGTCCATATTCTGTGAAATTGATTAAACACTTCGATGAACTCTGTTCGAGCCTCTGTAACTAACACTTCCGTTGACATTTTAAAGGAACGTTGAGTGAATGTCTGTTCCTCAAATAACTTGTTCGCGACTATCACGTCCTTAAGAAATCGTTTCGTAAACAACGTGCCGTCATCTTCTCCTTGTAATTGGACTAACCACCTCTTTAAAAACAAAATTCGCTTCTTTTCAAGAGGCAACAATTCATAAGCAGCGCGCACTGCACTCCGAACTTCATTTTCGGTCAACTTAGTCAAATCAAGTGTTGATTTGCGGTATTGTAAACACGACTCTAACTTCTCGAGGTCTTTCTTTGCTTGTGGTTGTTTCAAAGCTTCACTTCTAAAGACCTCGTACTTCCTTAAGAGTTTGATCTCTTCTTCGGGCTTCTTCCCTAAAAGGCCACGTTCTGTGAGTCGTAATTTTTTTTGAAAAGTTTTGCATTCATTCAACAAGTCATCCCCTTGCTTTACTTTGAATTTAAATACACCGAAGATGTCTACTACCTGTGAAACGGGTATCGGGTTCATCGATATTAAATTAAGCAAATCCTTTGTGACATCGCGCGTTATGCCATTGGGTAGAACATCTTCTTCTCCTTTTGGTATTAAGTCCAAAGCATCTTGTTGAGTTTGTGTAGAATCCGTTCGCACCGAAAGTATCGCTTGTTCAACCTTTTCCATTGTTCTCTTTTTCTTAGTATAGTTTCGTTTTTTAACTTTTTGTTTTGATATGTAAATTGAATAATTTCTACATCCATTTATAATGTCAACATATTTTTTGTTCCACTTTGATATGGTTTATTGTATAGTTAAATTATAATCAGTTTTCATTTGAATTAGAACAAATTGTATTTTTATAATTTATTTTTATTTCTTGTTAATTTAGTTGCTAAATTAATATTTAAAATAAAATATAGTATTACTATTTAACTAATCTATAGTTTAAAATAATTACAAAAAATGTATTATTTGTTGAAATTAATATATTATTTTTTAATTATTAATATATAGTTAAAGTGTATTGAAAAAAATTGTTTTTCAAAATAAAAAGTGATTCTTTTATTTTTTATCATTTTGGAATAATTAAATTTTAATTTAATAATGCTAATAATTATAATTCTTACTTTTTATATATATATATAATAATTAAATTAACTATTTCGTTTTTAGTGATCTTTACATTAATCAAATAATTAATTTTGTTATTTAAATCATAATATTAAAAATTATTAAAAAAAACAATAGTTAATTTATATCATTTATTGTTCTATAATAATGAAAGATCCTCATTTCATATTATAGCTGTTCGGCGACTTTTGAGTTTCCTAAAAAGTCGCCGACTTTTTAGTCATATCAAAAGTCGCTGACCTATATTTATAATTTAAATACAATAAAATTTACTTATAAAAAAGATAAATTAATCAATATTAAAACTATTTTAAAATCATTAAATAATTATTTAAAATAACTATTAAAAAAATAAAAAATAAAATAAAAATTGATGAATAATAATGGTGATTTTGTGAGAAAAAGAAACAAAAGGCAAAAAGTAAATAAGTAAAAATTCATTTTGCCACAAAAAACAAACTTGAGATTAAAATAAAACTCAAAAATAATCTTACAATTACATGAGCACCACACCTCTACGTTTTCTACACACGTTTTCTTCTCATGTCAATCAAGAAGCTAATATACACACAAATCACCCACCACTCAAACGAACGATAAAGAAAGGAACAAGAAATAACAAAAAGAAAATAAAAAGAAACGTCAAATCAACTCAATATATGGAGGAAGTATCTATACAACAAATTACTACAAATCAACTGATATTACAAACAACACAAAGTGAAGTTAATCAGTTGACACAACGGTCTTTAACTAACTCTCAAAATAACAGCCAATCAACACATATTGCACAAAGTCAACAGAGTGTCAATTTAATTCCACAGACTCTTCACATACAACAAATATTTCAACACCAGAATATTCAAAACACTCATAACATTAACCCTGATAATTCGATACACAATTCACAGTACAATGAAGCTACACAAACAACATACCAAGCAACTGAACATCCTCAACCACTTTTGACCATGGTCGAAACTCAGAAACAACCATCACGTAACAACACTTTAATTGCATTGCAAAGATCATTAATTGTCAATGAGGAAGAATTTGAAGAATATCACACGGGAGACACACCAACAAGACAGCGTCGTCGAAGTGAAAATGAAATTGATTATAACGCAGAAATAACAATAGAATCCACATACCCAACAAAACCCACTTCCAATGAAAAACGTTTAAATTATCCAATAAAAGTGTTTTTAAAACGTACATCATCAACAATTGTTGATTTAACAGGATTCACAAATGATGAATTTGACGATATTTTCGATATAATACTATACAATGGAAGATGGGACGCTGTAAACAGAAAATATGTTAAACAGCGAATTGATTTAAATATACTTTCAGTAAACGAAAATCAATTTTTGAATTCAAAAGAATTGTTTTTATTGCTACTTACATTTCTCAAACACGCATTTGATTACAAAACATTATATGATATATTTGATTATAGAAAAAGAAGCAACATCTCAGAAGAAAAACAGATTTGTAAAAATTCAAAAATTAGTTTTATTTCGAGAAATTTAGAAAGATCATATTTACTTTTTTCAGTAAAAATGAAAAGGATTTTTATTGAAAGTTTAAATTGTATTCCCCAAAAATTTCGTGTAAATTTGGCAACAGGCAGAAGTCAAGATTATTTAAGGTTTATTCCTCAACTTGAACATTCATTTTACATCGTTGATGGAAGAGACCAAATGATTTCAACACAACTAAAAACATCAGAAAATGAACGCAAAGTAAAGGATGGTAGATATTTTACATTTAAACATCACTGTAGTGGGCTCAAAACAGAAGTTTATGTTAACTGTGATGGAATGGCTGTTAAAGTGTCAAATACTCAACAATGCGCAACAAATGATTTAACTGTCTACAAGTGTAATTGGGATCCCAGTTTTGTTTTGGAAAATGAATGGGTACTTGCAGATAGTGGATACAGAGGAGTCGGACAAACTTTGATACCTTATCCCAAAACTAGAAAAAACGAACAGATTGTATTAACAGAAGATTACTTGATCAATATGAGTCTAATGATGAATGGTTCTGAACATAGATTGAGAATTAGAGGAAACTTCGAAGGAACTTTAAAAAACGATGTATTTAAAGGAGGTGTAAGTGGTTCTGTTGTCGATATAGTTCACTATGATACGGAAACAGTGCAGGAAATAGAACTATACACGTTGTTCAGACAAGTTGACGTGACAGAAAGAGATGCCAAATGTAGGGTGTGTTGCACTACAACTTTTGAAACAAATTTTGAGGATGTTTCAAACTCAACATATCAAATCTTGGGCGTGCTCGAAGTTTCGAATGTTGAGTTTATTATTGATTCGAACCATTTTGAATGTGAGCGGGGCACAATTGAATGTGAATCAATGATGTTATTAACAAAAGTAGACAATTCACTTATTAAAGCGTACAATGCAGTTCACTCAAGTGTCAGAATTCTCGTTGAAAATCATTTTGGTCGACTGATAATATTATTTAAGTTGATGAGAAACAAATACGGGCTATTAAAAAGAGATTATGAGTCTCTAGTCAATATTGCTCATTCACTTTGTAATTACCACATATCAAAAAAGCCATTAAGAAAGTTTCCTTTTTATCTCTTCAAAAGAATGGCAGATGGAGATTATTCGACCCCTATTGGAACAACCCCAATTCAACTCCCACGAATTGCTGGAGAAATTGTGTCAAAATTGAGTGGAGAGTATCATAGAGCAAAACTAGTTCACAACGAAAACAATTTAAGACAATACAATTCAATAAACGAATTTCTGGGTGTTGGAAATTCTTCAAGAGCAATTCAACAAATAGTTATTCCAACTGAACCACATTCTTCAACTACAAATGAGTTGGTTGATGATGCCACATCATTACTGAGACCTTTTCCATGTGGAGAAGTGGGAGAAATCATTTTTTCAGAAAGTTTAATGAATGAAATTAACGATGAAATTGATTTTTGAAGAACGGCAATTTTGTTATTGTGGTGATCTTATTTTAAAATTTAATTTTTTTGATTTTAATGATATTTTAAAATAAACTGTTGTTTATTATTGTATTTAAAAGTGTTTTTAAATTATAAAATTTTAATTGTTGTTATAATATTTATAACAACTTTTGATAGAATTGTGCATATTTGATATTTTAAAAATTATAGTAATACGAATTAATATCAATAGTTTTGTAGTTTGTTTATAAGTCGCCGACTAATGAGTAATATCAAAAGTCGCCGAACAGCCATTACTCTCTACAATAAAGAAATTTGGATAACTTTGTTTATAATAAAAAGTACCATAAAATTAACAAATCAACATTTTACAGAACAACTGAGAGCGTAGTGTGACGAAAGAAACTGGATTTCCTCATCAGCGACGTCGTACGTATGGACATACGGTTCGACAATTTCCAATTCCTTTGACCGAGTTATAGTAAATATGAAGTCTTGGCACCTCTTACTATATTGGTCATCTGGTTTAGTCAACACTGTCTCGAGTGGCATTTCTGTATTTCCTTCAAAGTAAGTATCCCCGAGTGTAACTGGATGTCTTTGTAAACCAGAGTACATTACATCTTTAACAGTGCCAATAAGTGACAACGAATTGATCACTTGAATATATTCGTCTGTTTGTTCTTCCACGTATTTGATGATGTCTTTCCCCAGCGTTTCTTTTTCATCATCACTTGCTTCACTGCTTTGCACAATCACATTCTCCACAACACCAGGAGTACTCTCCAGTGCATTCACGCTGAAATCGCCACACACCAATATTGGGAAATTGTCTTTGGCCGTCTTCTTTTGAATGAATTTCACAACTTCATCAAGTTGATGTCGTCGGACTTCTTTTGCTTTTTCGTCTTTAGAAATTGGTTGCAAATGGGTGTTAAATAAATGGATTGTTGTGGTGTTGTTTGGGTGGACCTTTGCGTACAAAATTCCTCTTGAAAAGAGTGAATCGGGAAACACTGATTTCTTAAAGACGTATTGATCTCTATTAAGAAGTGGCATTCGTGATAAGATCATAAGTCCTCCATCACACAAAAAGCACGGCAAAATAGGTGTGAGGCTGACGTGTGAATAACACAGCCCGACCTCAGCAGAGCACTTCATGTCATTCCATTGTATTCAAACTGTTATTAACAAACTTCTATCAAATGTGTTCTTCTTGCATTATAAGCGCCAATAACGTCTTGGAGTAGAATGATGTCGTAATTATCGATCACGTTTTTAATGAAAAGTTCGAGTCTTGTGGCTTTAAAATCGTCTCCGTTATTAGTTATAAGTGGTGCTCTCAAACACAGATTATACGACAACACCCTAATCTTCTCCGATGAGTAGTCTCCGTGGATGAATATCTCTCTGATCTTCTGGAAACAGTTTCTGTGATAACATTGGAATATGAAAATCGCCAGAAAAATGCCGACGCCTATCCCTCCAATGACAGACACGCTAATAATAAATTCATTCGAAAACACTTTGTTCCAGTTCACCTCCGTCACCTTTACCATTTTATGTGTTTTCGAGTTATTATTGAAAATGTCATTCTTTATCTTTGTACAAAAACCATTAACAGAATTCTATAAATAACATTTTTAATAACAAAAGTTGTTGTTATTTCGACTTGATCCAGTTGGTCAAACTTTACCCCAAAAACACTCAATGTTTTCAATTACACGACGCCCAAAAGCTCTGGTACTCAGGTCTGTTGAAAGTTTGTCGCAACACATTTCTGACTCCAACGCAGAGGTCTTTTAGGTTCTGGAAAATGTATTGATTGGGGTTAAACGTGGTGACTATTTCCAAAAGAGCAGATTCACACGCAACTGGATTCGCGCATATTAACTTCCCAAACACAAATAAGATCGAACAGGTCGCTTCCTTGTCAGTGATGGAAGGAACTGTTACAATTAGATTCTTACATATGATCCCAACTAATGGGGTTAATAGATTTGGTTGAACTTCTCCCATCAGTGAAAAACACAACAAGATACAAGCTCGGGTCTGTCTACATATCAGTCACTTAATTCAATTGGTACTGAACGCTTTTATATAAATACATAAAACAAACACTTTACAATTTGACAGTTCTTCCTTCATGATAAGTACAAATTTCTCGCACAGTTGTTGGTGGTAAGGAACCATTTCGTTCTTAAATGCATGTAACATAACTGATAAACAGTAATACAAATTCGTTGACACGTTAACAGGGACACTTTGTATAATACTGGTGATTGCTTTCCCAAGTTCAGACGCATGCGGTTGTATTTGTTGTGTGCAGTATGTCATGAAATCTGCTAAAAGACTATAAACCGCGTCCATGAGTTCTGTTTTAAATACAGCCATTACCTTAATTATCAACTGGAACACGTCAACAAATATTTTTTGCGCAACAGTGGGATTGACAGCTATACACGAAGACAATAACAAAATACAGCTCGATTGCATTCGGTAGTCCCCTCCACACACTTTCAGTATGTTAACAGCCATTTCTTCCAATTTAAACGCCATTTCAACACCAACATCTCCAAATCGTGGGAATATATACGAGATGTTATAAATGACGGTATCCAACACATCAGGCGATTTCGGAAAGACTCCACAAATTTGAATATATAATGCTATGAGCTTCTCTAAAAGTGTTTTGTTACCTTCAAATCGAACAGGAGCCACATCGACAATGATAGAGATCGTGTCAATCGCTTTACACACAACAGCTGCTGGCGGTTTAATTTGGTCCATCACTAGTGGTAAAATGGTGTTGACGTTGTTTACCACTATTGGAATGTTATAGTCGAGGAACGAGCTTAATGTGCACAACGCTTGGAAACGTACTTTGTTGTTTGTCGACACCATTAATTGCATGATCATTTTAAACAACGTTTCAAAGTCCTTTTCATTCAACAAATTAACAATTTCCTCTTGAACTCGTTGGACACACCACATCACGATAAATTGGAGTTGTACAGTGTTGTCCATTCGAGACAAAATTTGCATGAAGACAGTTCTAACTTGTCCCAACAGTACTTTGTCTTCATCACTCGTCCATCCCTTATTAACAACACACCCAAACAAAAACATAACAGCTTCTGCCTCTTTCCAATTTGGCGAAGAAACTTTTTGTGATATAAATGGTAACAACAGAGTGATCATCTTATTTCCATAATTCGATGCCATTTGATCCAAAGAAATACCAGCAACTTTCCTTTCACTATATTCATTACCAAACAACACCTCATCCGCATCAGAGGAATATTCTGTGTCGACTTCTTCGTCTGTAATTGGCAATTTTGTGATGAGCAACTGAAGGATTTGCATAATATTTGGTGCCATCTCTTTTTGATACAACTCACTCATTGGTCCCCACAACCCAAGTGCTTGTGTTCTCACACTGACATCTGGGTCATTTCCAAGTTCGAACAATGCGTTCAAAATATCGTTAATAGAATTTTTGAGTACCTCTGGGAATGACAAAAGGATGTTTGCGATGATTTGGCAAAATGAAATTCTGACACTTGGTAATGTGTCTTTAGCTCTTGGAATAATAGTTTTAAGTAGCTTTGGGTAATTTCCACTGGCATACGACAAGTTCACGACAGTTTCCATTGATATTTTTCGTACCACGTCGAGCTGATTTGAAGTGCATGCGAACACGCACTCAAACATAGTTTCCAATAATGGTCTTAATTGTTCTCTGTTTGTGAATCGGTTGTCGTCCTCTATAATCATAGACAACGTTGATAGCATTCCCTCTATCAATGGAAGGTCATTAGATGTTTGAATTGTTACCAAGATCGTCTGTAAAAACTTGAATTTAAAATCATCTGAGCTACATACGAAGAGTGTCGATAACAAATTGCTTGCAACAGATCGAAGTGCGTTTTCTTTAAGCAAAGGAATGATTATAACTGCCACCTGTGATGGGTCAAGTTGACTGTACATCAACACTTGTCTTAAAAGAATACAGGCAAGATTTTGGAGTGCTTTGTACTCCGG
The DNA here is from genome assembly GCF_000330505.1 of Entamoeba invadens IP1. Classification (NCBI taxonomy): domain Eukaryota; phylum Evosea; order Mastigamoebida; family Endamoebidae; genus Entamoeba; species Entamoeba invadens. The sequence continues at coordinate 48,566 of NW_004440189.1, forward strand.
CGTTGAGACGATTTTAAGTAGACACACAATATAGTCCGGATATTTTGTCACTTTGTCGTAAAACGCAGTGGTTTGCGCGCCATTTTGTCCAGAAAGAGAAGAATTTAAAAGTGTTAAAACATCGGCGAGATGTTGTGGTGATGGCTCCATTTAAATTTTTTAAAGTTGGAGGGTTTTTTATACCCAAGATTCTCAAAATTTTGGGTTTGAAATGTTTTCATTTTGTGATTATCATAATTTGCGAATTATAACAAAATTAGTTTTTCTTTTGTTTTATTTATTATATTTATTGTATTAAAATTATTATATTTATAATATTAATCGTGTTTTTATTAGAATTGTTTTTGACAATAAATTTTGTTGAGTAATAATCTTTTTTTCAATCTTTTTTATTCACTTTTTAAGTTTAGAGGAAAAAGATTATTTAATTGTTGATAATTATTTTTCATTATGTTTTAATAATTTTGGTTATAACTTCTCAATTTATTGTTTTATTATTATAAAAATAATATATTATAATTATTTTAATATAATAATTAAAATTGATTTATTATTATATAAACCAATTTCAAATTATAATTAAATTTATAAAATAACCACAAAAACACAAATTTTATTAAGCTATAATTATATTATATTTTATAGTATAATTTCGATCTTTATGAAAATAACTCGAAACAACATTCTACGTAATGGAAACAAGTACATACACTCCCCTTTTATTATTAGAAACTGAGATGGAGCCGGATGGTATTTTCAACTACTCAACTGACTGTATTGCGGTTTCCTTTTACCATCTTCAAAACGAGCGGAAGTCGGGGAACCTTCACACTTACAAATTCAATCGCGCGACAAATCGATTAGAATTAATCAAAGCGAGTCGCACACCCGCTATCCACAATTTAGGGTTTGTGACTGTTTCCGACACAAAGTTCATCACGGCGTGTACTGCTAACTCGAAGGTGCTCTTTTTCACGCCTACTGACGATATTAAAGAAGTGAACTGTGCGATCATCCCTGACGAGTGCGAAGTCCTATCCACTTCGGTTGGTGGTGAGACACTTGTCGCTTCGCGCAACGATGGGTTCATATCATATTGGAGACTTTTTAGAAACGGTCGGTGGAAGCCAGTCAAAGAGGTCAAAAGTCACGATGCGGAGATATGGACTGTTGCGATGAAGCCTGATGGTAAATTACTCTTGTCTGGGAGTGACGACACTTACTGCAAAGGATGGGTAGATGAAGAGGTTGTATTTAAAATTCGAGAAGACGCTGGAGTCACTGATTTGGTGTGGAGAGAAAATGGGAATTTTCTGTTGGGGTGTTATGACGGGACTGTTGCGGAGTTTGACTTGAGAAATACAAAACAAAGTATATGGAGCGGAAGAGTAGATGGTGGGGCTGGATGGAGAATGAGTGATTACAAAAACAGAATTGTTGTTGCTGGAGCATGTGGAGGTGTTGCTGAGTTCAAAATGAAAGAGAATGGAATGTTTGAGAAAACGTTCCAAGAGTATAAGCCGCATGACAGTATGGTTTATGGAGCTGATAGACTCGGAGAGGATTTAATCACGTGTAGTTTCTATGATAAGAAAATTGTCATGTGGAAGAAACAGGAAGAAAAGAAAGAAGAGATTTGTTGAATTTGATTTTTTTCAATAACTCAATTTTTTTATTGAGGAATGAGACTCTTTATTGAACCATTTTCTGAATATTTAGTAATACATCAAAGGATCTTAATTTGTATTTTCATAATTATTTATTATAATTTATTATTATAAGTTATTATTATAATTTAATATAATTGAATTATAATATTTAAATTATAGTTTTATAAAATAACTAAAAAAACTATAATAATCACATTTTGAACGATTAATTGATAATTACACAGTTTTGATAATATGAATGTTTTAAAACTTAACACAGACATTGGAGCACAATCCCTGTAAATTTGGGATTTCTCCGAATTTAACAAAATTATTTTATTTTTTTTAAAGCAACAGTTATTTGTAATACAAAAAATGTAAATTCATGAAAAAAAAACAAAAAAGTCATGAATTTATTTATGAAATCATTGTAAACAATGTTTTTAAAATTTTTAAAAATCAATATTTATATACAAAAATTGAACTTTATTTATTTTTGCATCGAAAAAAAAATACATTCAAAATAATAATAACACAATTATCAAAATTTTTTTTGAATATTTAATGAAATTTGATAATTATTATTAAGTGTTGTGATGAAAGCCTTCTTATTGCTATTCATTGTCATTTCATTATCTTATGCTGAGGAAGTAACAAAATCAACAGAAAAGAATGGGGATTTGGGGATACCAATTGTTTGCGGTATTTGCAAATCAGTGGTAAGTCACCTTGAAGAACTTTTACTTGGTGGGGCTTATGATAAAGCTTCTGAATACATCCAAACACTTTGCGCAAAGGCGGACGGAGTTATTGAAAAAATCTGCACAAAAATATTCGACTATGGACTTGATGACTTCTTACAATTGATTTTACAGAAGGCTGGCGCGAGAATTGTGTGCACTTTGGTTCTGCTTTGTTAAAAATAATTGCGTTTTATTTTATTTCTATTAATTTAATAATTGTATTTAATAAATATAGTTTAATTGGTTATAATTAATTGAGTATACATATTTATACAAAACTAATATGATAATGTTAATTGATTGCTGAGATTGACAACGTGATCTAGGTGTCATGTTGTCATTTTGCAAATTTAAAGACGGAAATTGAGGGGAAGTTCAATTGAAAATGGAAACACTCTTATTGTGTGTATTCACTCTGATTGCTTCGGCAGATTATATCAAGTTGTATGACGACGGAGATTTTTATGAGGGATTTGAGGTTGTCAATCCAGACAACTTGACTGTTGGAATACAAGACAAAGACAGGTCACATTGGGAAGTTGTGACGATGTTGCCTGGTGAGGAAATAGTGTTTACAACAAACGACAGCGTTTCGACAACAATCCAAGACAAAGACAAAACATACAAGACACTCAGATTCCACGTTAAGTACGACAACGACGATTTGAAGAACATCCCACTTAACGTAAAAATATTCAGCACTTCATACGACTCACTCAACGAAACCACCATCAACAACACCGCGGGTTACACTATTAAGGTCAAGAAAAACAAGAACATGAAGGCGTACATCAAACTCGACCAATTCAACTTGGATGGTGAGGTCTCAACCATTATCTTTACAAGAACTGGCGACTCAACAACTTCTGTAGACTTGATGTTCGACGAATTGGAATTGGACACAAAGGATACCGAGACAGACTCATATGAGAATAGTGCATCGTCTTTGTTGGCTGGTGCTTTTCTCTTTGCTATTGTTTTAGTTTTGTAACTTGTTTGTCAATTTATTTTAATTTATTTTTATAAATGTCTTTAAATACAACATTTAAAAACATGAAAAATCGAATTGATAACTCAAATTATTTTTGAGAAATAAATAAAAAAAATAATAATTTAATTATGATTTACTAAACAATATCACATTATAGTATAAATTATATTCAAACTATATTTAATTCAAAAGTGATGGAAAAAATACAGTTTGCGAGCGATTTGCACCTCGAAAACCACGAGAATTTGAAATACTTAACAGCGCATCCATTGAAAAAGTCTGCCGACATATTAGTAATTGCGGGAGACACGGCTCCTTTCAGCCTATATTCCAAACTTCCTTTTTTTCAGTGGTGCAGTGAAACCTACAAACAGACTTTTGTTGTTCCAGGAAATCACGAGTACTACGGCAGTCGTTGTGTTGAACAGACTTACTCACTGAACGAGAAGTTGTTCCCAAACGTGACATTAGTCAACAACCAAACAATTACAATCAACAAAACTGATTTCTTTTTCACAACACTATGGTCTGATCTTGACGTCGGACATGAGTCCGCCATTCAAAAGAAACTAGCGGACTTCAAATACGTAAAATGGTTTTCCGACCCCGCAGTCGACAATGTACCGTATCGCGATGCCTTCAAGTATTGTCGCAGATGGTTGGAAGACTCTTTACAGAAATCAGTCTCAGAGTACAAAGTAGTAGTCACTCACCACTGCCCCGTTTTAAGTTTGACTGTGTATGGAAATGATTTCATGGATTCTTGTTTTAATGTTGACATGACTCCGTTGATGGATAAATACAATATAACGTATTGGATATATGGTCACACACATTCAAATTTTAACGATTACAAACACGGCAATTGCACCGTCGTCTCAAACCAATTAGGCTTTATAGTCCTCCAAGAGCATGGCGATTTCCTCCAAACGAAGTGTATTCCCTCTTCAAAGCAGTCTTCTTGTGTTCTTGTTTAATTTTCTGTGCCGTTCCTCATAATCAAGATCTTAGTCAATTTACTTCACATGTTATATTATCTTTTACTAAGATAAACCAATAGAAAACTCCCAACATAAAAATTACATTTTAAAATTCCAGTTCAGGTTTAAAGGTGATTGGATGTATGGCTTCATTCCGATTGCAGCCAATTGTTGTGTGACAAGTAGATCCATTTGGAAGAGTGACATATTTGATGGCACTGCGAGTTTTTGAGAGAACAAGAGTTGAACGTTCCAGTTGTTTTGTAAAGCGAGGAAGATGTCCGGCTGTATAGGGACATTTCCGTTCAACGAGTTTTCAAGTAACTGAAGTAACTGTTCGTTTTCTCTAAGCGATGCTATTATTGTATTCAAATCAACACCATCAGTACGCTGTTCGCTATTCACACTTGTCATATCCATTGCATTCCCGATATTTGGCGAAACACTTTTAATACGAGGCGACATGTTCTCACTCTCATGTAATGATGAGCCAGACTGATCTTGGTGGAGTGATGAGTTTTGGCTGAGTCCCGTTCTAAAACTCATTAAGTTCTTTGGAGGGTCTCTCGACGTTGAACCCCTCCGTTGTTTCTGAAATTTTTGTGTTTGTGTTCCTTCGATGACGGAGTAGTGCCGTTGTCTTGGTTTCTTCTTTTTAGCGTCACTCGCTTTTGTTGTCATCGGAAGGACCATTTGAATTTCTGTCCTTTCTTGTCGTTTTTTATACTCGTCAAAGGGGATTTTCTCGTTTTCTCCAAGAAGTGTCCAATTCGCTCGTGTTGTGATTTGTTGTATAGTACGTCCTGATAACAGTCCAACAAGTCGGAGTATCGTAGTGATGTTATTCCCTTCGTTCAACAGTCTTTCTTCCAAAACTCGTTGTTCGTCCTCGCTCCACTCTTTTTCGCCCTCTTCGTTCAATACCAGATTTTTGGGGTCGGTTGGCATTTTGACCACAGGAATGAGGTGTACGCCTTTCATCATTCCTCTCTTGTTTTTCGAGTTTTTTAATACATTTTTTCTATGAATTCTTTGGTATTATTTAAAAAGTGGTGCCAATTGACTTTTTGTTTCTTCCAATTTCTATTCAGTTTTTCGTGTCATTTACGGATTTTTCTTCTTCTATTTTTCTTGTACTTTTCGTTTTTTAGCAATGTACCTTTTATGGTTTTCTGTTTTTTTAATATGATGGAATTAGACTTGATTAATTATTTTACTAGTACTAATACTATTCTTTTCTTTCACCAAAAAATCAAAACCAATTACAAGGTGACTTCCCCCAAAATAGTCGGACAAATGAGATTAGAAAATGTTATATATAACATTTTGAAGACCAAACCACAATCAATATGGCTTAAGACCAAGCCGTTGTCTTCTTAATGGCTGTCTTTCAAGGAGTTTTCTTTTAAGGGCGTGATTAGGCTCGAGTACGTGGATGAAATTACAGAAGCCCCCTCTCTCGCAATTTCCGGCTTCTTGTTGTTTACATTTAGCGTCTCTGAAATCAGTCACATGGGAATAACTGGGTTGAATCATCCGCCCACCATAATACCTTGCTAATAATATTTTCATGGCACTCTCAGCGCCCTTGACGTCGTGAAATCGGACAAATACATTACCTAACATGTGCTCATTCAAGTTGGCACAAACGATCATCTCATCGATCTCCCCACGCTCCGCAAGTTCATTGAAAACGTCTTCGTAAAACACGTTGAACCCGTCCCGAACAACTTTGAGTTCGTCCGCAGTCATCTTTTCCTCTTCTTTGTGACTAAGAGGATTGTCATACATATTTGTTAGTAAGATCGTCGGTGAAACTTCCGGTCGATGATGGTTTCGACTACATGCATCACCATGCCGACACGCACCCACTTTATAGAAAAAGCTGCAATTCACTTTATCCTTTTCTGTACCATGGATCGTTGCAAGATCAGTCGCCATTCTTCTTTATTTGATACTTTCAAGTAAATTATTTGTTTCTTTGTTTTTTTTATTTAACTTATTTATAATTAAAATATTATATTTTGTACCACAAATGTTTTAGTTTCATTGAAGCTATATTTTGTCATAAATAATTATTATACAAAAAAGGAATGAAACTGGTAATTTTTACTATTATTTCTACTATTATTTTTATTATGATTTTACTATATTTTTTTACTATAATTTTACTATATTTTTTACTATTGTTTATAATACATAGGTAGTTCATCTACAACAACTAATAATATTCATTACCAACACAAAACAACATACAAACAGACTGAATCATATTCTAAAAAGACATAAAGTAATGTAAAATCTGCAACAGCTTTTCTACATACGTTTCTCCATCGACGTCAATTGTCGACTTATATAAAATAACGTAGAGTTTCAAGAATTCGTCGTACAATATTTTGAAGACAATATGTGAAAAGGTAATACCACTGTCTGGAAGGGTGACTCTCTGGCCGAGTGCAGACGGTGACCTTCTTTGCAACGTACATGGTATAGTAGTCCCTTTCCAGTCGAGTTGGAGTGTGCAAGAAACATTCATTACAACACAGAAATGCTTGTAGACCATGAACAAGTGTGAAATGAACAAATTGGATATTGCCAAAGACTTGAAAGACCTTGACGTCGACTTAACAAAGAAGTTGATGAATCTAAATGTTCTCAACTCGTTCTGAATTGGTCGTTCTACCGTCTCTGTTAATGGGGAGAGTTGACTTGACGTTTTATTTGTGTCGACTTCCAACATCAAAAATTGGTTTGTGAGGACTAAGCCCTGTTTTTTCTTCAACACGATTTGGTCTGTCAAAAACGCTTTAAGTTGTGTCAATTTAATTGTTTCACTCCCAACTTTTTGATATTCAGAAAACAACTCGTTGGTCTTCTTTATAGCGTCTTGAAGTCTTTTCATTGACGTGCTGATATGATCAATTTTTTCAATTGCAAATCTGAGTCCATCGTTCTCTTTGATTTTCATGACATTAATTGCCAAGTCATTTTGTTGTGAATGTGCAAACAATGTATTTGTCTGTGTTATGATATCCGTTTTCTTATTAATTTTACAAAGCCCTTCACTCAGTGTTTTTTCAAGTTCGTGAGTCTTTGCCTGAAACGCCCGTATCTCTTCCTTCCTTTTTTGAACGATTTGTCCTCGTTCTTCAACTCTTTTTGCTAAACAGAAGAGACAATACTTTCTCGGGTTGTCTAAAGGAGCTCGACAACACATACACACGTTAAAGTACTTTGGTATAAATTCCTTTGAAATGGTATCCAAGTCGTTTTCGACGTCGACTCGTGTTGTTGTAGTTGACATTAACTTCTTTTGTTTCCTTTTTAGTTCTATTATAACATTTTTATAACATTTTTTAATTCAATTTGTCAAGAAAAAAATGATGTGAAATTCTTTTTTTGTGTAATGAAGTTTGAATGATGCAATATATTATTATCTTTTAACACATTTTCCTTCATTTTAACTATATACAAATAATAGTATATTTTATTAAAAAAACTATACTTCATGGTATAACGGAACTTAGACTTAAATAAACAGTTGATGTCAAAACCAGACATCTCACAAGAGGCCTTAGACCGTGTGTTGTCTTTAATGCCTCGAATTGCATGCAATTCGCTCATTCACCAAAACGCCATCAAAGAACTCAAAGACTATTTTTCAACATTTGATGTCTCAACACTCAACTCCAAATTTGCACAAGCCTATATCAACGAAACCTTTCCAGCACTCGTCGCATTTATCCATGAGGACCCTATAACAGACGTATTTTTTCTTTATGAAATATTAGTGATGATGTCTATCAAATTCAGTAACAGTGTTACCTCAGCAGCGAAAACTATTCTGTTAGATTCAGTGCGCTCAATACCAGAAGTTAAAAGGTGTTTCATCACAAATGTACACAACTTTGTTGGGATGTATGGAAGAACTGACCAAATATCGTTATTCAAGTCGATAGGATACTTCGACTTTGAATTACTCGAGCCCATATTACACCCAAAGACGGTATCAGAGTTTAATGAAATCAAAGACATGATTGTACAGATGTTGCCAGACAACCAAGAGAATGTCATTCAACTGTTATTTGACTATCTCAAAAATCCGGTGTTAAAAATCACTGTTGGGAATTTTATTGAGAAGGAAGTGGCCTCGAATGAGAAACTCAAAAGCATGTTGGCCACAATCGAACCAACATCCCCAACGGATCTCAAGCTGTTAATTAAATCTGAAAATTACAACGCGGAGAAAGTGAACGACTTTTTGAATGATCAATTCATCACAGAGTACTATGGTGGTCTCAAAGACTTTACTGTTAAAAAGTGCGAATTGCTCTTTGCGATGTTGTACGCCCGTTTTGTGATTAAAATGGAAGACTTGAAGGAAGGTGTTGCTGATGCTGTTGGTGCGTTTCTACTTCAAATAGTCACAACTGGAATTATTAAAGAAACAAATTGTGAGGAAGTTACTGAACTCGAAGAATCCATATTCGTTGTGATAAAGAAACAGGCGACATTTCCTGTTGAAGAGTATCGAGAGTGTATCATACAAAATGCGTTGTTGTTAATCAAAAAGTATATTGAAATGAATGTTGACTCATGCTTTGAAGCAATTAACGAATTGTGGGATATCATCACAATATGTAAAGAGCAGAATTACATCGAAAATATTATAAGAGTCTTTGACACACTCATCTGTGGCCAAGACCAAACACTTTCTGAATTTCTTGTTGTTGTCTTGACCGAAAGACTTGATGTGATTAACGTGAAATACTTTGACTCGGTTGTCGGAGCCGATTTGTTGATTCATTTGATTGAGAAAATATACTCCCTTGAGAAGGAGAAAAAGGGGTATAAATTGTTTACTGGTATTAAAACGATGGAGTGGTTTTTCAGAGTCGAAAAGTTGTGTGAAATGATGACACACACTGCAGCAAAAAGGAACATTCAGACATTCACCGAAAACGTTTATTGTGCTGCGGATGTCATTGAATCGACTGATACACTTTTCTTGAAATTGTTTGAAGAGAAGAACGAGAAAAGAATTCTTCTTCTTCAAAAGGTATTATATTGTGAAGGTGGAAGTAAACACAAGAGTTGTCATATTAGAAAAGTAAAATATCAAATTCGTACGTTGGAGAATCAAATTGAGAACGTCACGGTCACACCAGAGACTCTTGTGAGTGAAATACTTGAGAGAATGCGCTGTATATCGAGTGGCGTGATTTTAACGTCTTCAATTCAAGAAACCCCGGGGTACCAAAACATCCAAATTGGGCAAATGAAAACTCCCGTAACAGAAGAACTCTGCGTGGAACAGTTTTTTGTTGAAGAAGAAAAGGGTGTTAAAGACGAAACAAAAACTCTTTTACCACAATTCAAATTTTTGTGCCAAGTAAAAGAAGACGACATCAAAGCAGTTGTTGACAAGTGTTTGGTGTCTCGAGAAAAGGCACTTTCCACATTACAAAGTTTTGGAGATGTCGAGAGTGCATCAAAGTATTTACTTGGCAACACTAAAAACGAACTACAAGCGGCACTTGGGACAAACCACGATTTGTTGATGACCTACAAAAACATCGACGAATTAATCAAAGGTAAAAAGTCGAAAACAACCGACTTACTCAACTCTAAAAGTTTCAATGAGAATGTCAACAAACTCTTTTCATTCATCGACTCTTCTGATGACAAACTGGCAAAAAGTTGTCTAGAATTGTTAGACAACATCCCCAAAGTGAAGTTCATTTTGAATAAAATTGAGTTAATACAAAGTGGAGTTGAAACAGTAACAAAGGGAAGCGAACTTGTTTTCATTTTAGAAGAGCTTCTCTCTACACAAAATCTCACAGCGAATACAATAAATTGGGTTTATAATGTATTCGAGGAAACACAAAGCTCACACGTCGCTGATTTGTCACTTCGAATATTTCTGAAATATAAAAAAGCTGAGATGGTCGTCTTTCAACAACAAAACGAGTTGATAAGCAAAAGTCTGAATCTGTTACAGAGCAACAACACACAATTGGAATCATTTGATCTGGTGCTTTCTCTGGCCGAGTTTTGTGAAGATGGGCAATACATCGTTGACGGGTCAGTTTTTGACAGGATTTACACGATTCTCAACACCATTTTCGAATTGAGTAAAGACGAAAACAATGTTGTTTTGTTGCTCTCAAATGTGATTCGGATCTTCGTGAATAATTTGTTTGTGTCTAAGAACTTCTCGAACATATCAAACCACATGGAAGAGCTTCTTGAAGAGTTGACCAAAGAAGAGAATGAGATCATTGGCAGCGAGAAATACATTCTGTTGATCGAGATTATAAAATCGATACTTTCAATTCCAGAGAGTCACCCATTCCAAGAAAAAGTGAAAGACCATGTCAAGTCTCTGCTTACAACAGTTCGAGAAGAAAAGAACAAGAAGTCATATGGTGTGCCATATTGTCTGAAATTGTTGGAACTTTTTTACAAAACAAACGTGATCGATCAGAAGGATGTGATTAACTTGTGCAAAGTGATGGCTATGAAATGTTGTAAACAAGTCGATTTCATCAGTTATCCATCCAGACACGCACTGGCTTGCTTTATGAATATGATAAAAAAGGACGAGAACGTCTGGAAAGAGATACTGCCTGTTTTCGAGGATCAAATGTCACAAGATATCACACCCGTCGATTATGTGCCGAAAAGCCCATTACAAGAGAAAGGAATAGTTGGGTTGCACAACCTGGGTTCAACGTGTTACATCAATGTTGTCATCCAGTTGTTGTACAATATGACCACTTTCAGAGAAGAGATACTTGCTTATTCTTGTGACAGTTTGGACAAAGTTAGAACCACCTCTTTTAATAAAGAGAAAAAAGATCAAAAGAAAAATAAAGTTTCAAACAACAATGCGGCAACCTACAACAACAAGTGCAAAGAAAAGACAAGCGAACTCGAAAATGTGGACCCAGCAGTGACTGTTCTTCGTCAATTGCAAACCCTTTTCTTGCAAATGAAGTCTGGACAATCTGCTTCCTTGTCGCCAATTATGTTGATTGAGTCGATCCAAAATTATAAACACCGTGATGACCTCAAAAAGACTCAACACGACGCAGGCGACTTTCTGATGTTACTCCTTGATTGTATTGAAGAAGCTGTAAACACCAAAGCTGTGTTTGACGATTTTAAATGCGTTATGGACGAGTCAATTAAACGGACAGATGAAGCACAGACCCTCATCTCATCTCGCATAACTGACACTCGTATGCTATTCCTCCCTGTTGAGAAGAGCCTCCAATGTTCTCTTGCTGCTTACTTTAAGGACGAGACTTTCACTGGCGAAAATAAGATTCGTCTTGAAAGCGGAGAATTGGTTGAAGCAACAAAACATGTTTCGTTTAAGAACACACCAAACTACCTATTGTTCCAAATTAATAGGTTTTTCATTTCAACGGATTTGACGGCACAAAAGAACGACTCGGAGTGCTCCATCCCTGAGACTATTACCTTGGATCATTGCAACGACACCAAGACTTACCATCTGCACACAATAGTCACACATTTTGGCAGTGTAAACGCCGGGCATTACATTTGTTTTACAAACACGCCTTCTGGGTGGATAGAGTGCAATGATTATAACGTCCTCCCAATAACACAAGACAACGTCATGGAGCGGAGTGTCGGTGGTCCTGGTAAATCTTCTGCATATATTTTGGTTTATTCCGCCACCGCAATTAACAAAGACATCAAAATCTCAATCACAAAGGAGATTGACGAGGAGAGAGAGAGGTTGGCGAAAAGTGTGTGTGGCAATGACATTGATTTATTCAAAATAGTCTTTGGTGGGAAATTATCGCAATTTGTCATTCGTTTCGTGCTCGACAGAATCAGATTAGGTCGCGAGAATCTTCTTTATTTAGTAGATCCTCTCATTATCAAAATAAAAGAAAGTCAGACATACACGAATGACTTTAGTGACGTAACGAAAGATCTTGATGCAAAATTTTTCGTATCAACAAGAAGCAAAAACATCCGACGACGATTTAGCGAAATAGTAAACTATCTTGTAAATTATAGCTCGGAAAATAGTATTCTCACTTTTTCCGAAAATTTGTTGGAACAGATTTTGGTGACACGTGCTGACGGGTCGTGCGTTGACGACTACTTCTTGCTTCTCACCTCATTGTGCAATCACGAAAATGTCAGAACGGTCCTTGTTCAAACGAAAGGACTATTTGAGAAATTGGCTTTTTATCTCCAAGGAAAAGACGACAAAACGATTTACCAGACGATTTCAGGAGATTATACATTTTCGTCACTCATCAGATTACTTCTCACAATTGTTGAGGCGGAACGTGGGCTGAAATATGCGACGAAAACTACAATCATAACGAGTTTGAGCCTTGACTTTACTGGCAAAACGTCCAATATAAAAACGTCCGATATAACACGACTATTGAAACATCTTTGTAGGAACAACCTGGAGAATTCGACCTTTGTGGTTTCGAAGTTGCGGGGCGGAATCAACTTGATCAAACAAAAGAACGAACCCAAAGTCGATAAAGAACATTTATTGGTTTTACTCGACATGGCTTGCTCGTGACGGATATTGACGACGGGTGGTTTAACGAGATGCGAGCAAAATTGTTATTGACGAACAAGGCTGTGGAAAATGACGACACGCAGAACTCTCAAAGTGTCGACGACGGGATTTTAATAGGGCTGAACGAGGAAAATGTGGCGGATTTGGCTATAATAACTACAGTACTGAAATACTTGGAAAAAGGTGAGTTAGTGGCAGGTTGCATCAAAAAAGTGATTTTTGAGAGGCAATCACTTTCCGACCAAATCGAATCTTGCCTTGTCAAATTTTTCGAGAAAAATTTCGAAGGGTACAAAAACGTGGTTGGAGTTTTGGAAAACAATATTGAGATCCATCTCAAAAATCACGAACTTTTGAAAAAAATCGGTGCTGCACAAAACCTCGAAGGGATCCCCGAAAGCCTGACGGAGTTTTTGCACATTTGTTTGTTGGCGGGAGAAATGAATTGAGTGGTTAAGTGAATTGATTGAACGGTTTGATCATTTGGTCAAATCTTTTTCAACACAAAATTTTTGGTTGACTTATTCTAGATCAACATTATTATTTAATAATATTTAATCATCATGTTATAGTTTACACAAGTTTTTTAACTTTTTTTAAAGTTTTCTTGATGATTTTCAAAAACGCACAGTTAACACTTATAATTAAAATATATAGTTTAAATATAATATAAATAGTGATTAATTATTTCAAAATGTGGTTTTGGGACAATAATAAAACAATAAAAAAGATATTAAAAAAAATAATATCAAAACAATTATAAATTATAATCTATTAAAATACCCGAAAAAACGCATATAAAAAACGTCAATTTTTTAGAAAAATAATGCGTCGAAATACCCTCACCAAAAACAAAAGGAGAAAAATGTTTTTCAAAAAGATATGAATTGGGTAGTAAATAAAATAGGAACTGAACTAGAAACAATAGTTAACTGTCTAGTGAATAAAAATCAAAGGGAAAAAGAACTTAGAAAGAACATGTCAACCTTGAACAACAGCGATCAAAAACAATTCGACATGAAATTAGTCAACATTTTGCTGGACATCTCGCACGGGCCGGAAGTCGTCGGGTGCAAGCCTCTCGAGGGTTTGATCGACTTAGTCTACAGGTACCCCAACTGCATCAACATTCTCATCATCCGAATCGAGCAATTCATTGACTCCGCACCTCCCTGTTTTCTCTTGTCGGCTTTGTATGTGATTGACTCGCTCATCAGATACCTTGCGGATGACACCGCAACCACTGTCGAAAAAGCTATTGCGATAAAACTCCCAGACATTGTGCGGAGAATCTGCAACACGCCCTCGCAAACTCGCATTAAGGTCTGCACACTTCTCGATCATTGGAATAGGCACAACACGTTTGGAATGGATATCGTCAACATCTGTCTCGACACGTTGAAGAACGGGGAGTTCGTTGAAAGCGACAATTTCGTTCGTATCAAAACAAACGTTATCCTTCTTACGCAACTTCCCATGGACTGGAACGAGTACCGTATCAAAGAAATCGCAAACGAAGTTACACAGGGTTCTTCGTGTCTCGATGAAGCCGGAGCGACACTTTGCGTTCATCGCGACTCCCACACGGAGCGACGCAGAAAGACTCAAAACACAACTCCAAAAAAGAATAGCGGACATCCGCTCTCACTCAGTCCCAAAGGTCGTATGGGGAACGGAATATTGGATGAAAAATTTCAAGTTTGAAGATGACGAAGGGATTTGCACTATTGACAAGGACAGAATACCACCAGGAATCATGTTAAACGCCGACGGGACATACATCGCAGAAAGAACGGAGCAGCGCCCACCCCTACGGCAGTCGCTGAGAAACCCTAACGAATTGTCCATCAGAGACGAGTCGTTTGACCGACGAGGAAGAAGGGTGGGAAGGTCAAGCTCTCGAGAGGTTGGAGAAAGGTCAAATTCGAGATGATTTGGTTTTGTGATTGATATTTCTTTGGTTTACATTCAAATCGAGAAAATTTGTCAATTGAATTTTTAGTAACCATGCGGTTTGTGTTGTCTTTCTTTTTACTTTAAATGCTCGTTCGTTCCTTTCTTTCATCTCAATCTCCAGATTGAAATAATGGAATTGTAATACGTTGACTTTAAAATTTAGAATGAGCAATAAAAAGGTGTATTAATTGATGGAGAAAAGAAATAGCATTTAATATAAGAAATATCGAGTGAAGAACGTTGATTGTAATAACCTTTGAAGTAAAAGAATTGAAAAGGCACATCAATTGGTTGGGATAATAAATGTTGAAGATTGAGACACCTTACACTAATACATGTGTTTCGTTCTGCAAGTTTTGACAAGTTAAGTTTATTATAAAATTATATAAAATATAAAATCATTAAGGTATAGGTTTAATTTTAATTATATTTATATTTATTATAACATACAAATGACTAAAATTTTGTTTTGAGAATAAACCTGAATTTTTACTTTAAAATGAAATGAATTTATAAATTTTCGAACAAAAAAAATTATTAAATGTATATAGTTTATTTTAGTTTTATGTTATAATTTAAAATGAAACAAACTTTTTTTTTACTAAATTTAGTAGTTATAGTTACTATATTTTTTAATACAACACTTTGCAATGAAATTATTTTTGTTAAATCTTTACCCTAAATCCAACCAAATTAGGACTTTTTCCCGATAATTTAGTTATATTATAGTTAATCTTCCAGTCAAATACATTTGTTTACAATTGTTTACCAGTCTTTTTCTTCTTCAAAACTCACCAAGATTTTAGTAGAAAAAAAGTGATTTGAGGGAAACCCGGAATTACGGAACAAATCAAGCCCTCATAAGGTGTAATAAACAGTCACAAAGATGAAATTAACAGATTGCGAAAACATAAAAAGAATTGGGTTCGATCTGCCGAAAGGCTTCGACGAGTTCTTTTTTTGCTCTTCGTTCTGTTGTCGAAGTATTTTCCAACTTATAAAAAGGCCTGTCGACAATATTATAGTACCAAACAATGACCGAATACAGACTCGAGAAAGACTCTCTTGGAGAAATGCAAGTCCCAAAGAATGCTTATTACGGCGCTCAGACGGTTCGAGCCATAAACAACTTCCCAATCACACATAAAAGATGTGACCCAGACTTCATTCATGCCATGGGGTATGTCAAAGAAGCTACCGCATATGCCAACCATGCAGATGGTATTTTAGACAAGACCAAGTGTGATGCCATTATGCAAGCTTCTCATGAATTAGCTGAAGGTAAATTTGATGAGTGGGTTGTAGTCGATCCAATTCAAGGCGGCGCTGGGACTTCATTCAATATGAATTGCAACGAAGTCATTGCAAATCGCGCCTTAGAAATCCTTGGCCACGAAAAATATCGACCAGACATCATCTCTGCAAATACTCACGTTAATATGTCACAGTCTACTAACGACGCTTTCCCAACTGCTTTCCACATTGCTGGACTCTGGAAGATCGACAGACTTGTTGCCGAAATGAAAACAGTCTACGACGAAATCGAGAAGAAAGCCGTCGAATTCAAAGACTTCTTGAAGATGGGAAGAACTCATTTACAAGACGCCGTCCCAATCACTTATGCACAAGAGCTGAGAGCATACAACTGCATTATTAAAAGAGGGTGGGAAAGACTTGAAAGATCGAAGTCATGCCTTGAAGGTATTAATATGGGCGCAACAGCAGTCGGAACGGGTCTGAACGCTGAGCCAGTCTTCATCACTGAAGTTGTCAAGAAATTGGCTGAATTGTCGAAAACAAAAGTCCATAACGTCGAGGATTTGGTCGACGGAACACAAAATTCTGATGAGTATTTGGAAGTCCATGCTGCTCTTGCTATCATCGCGTGCTGCATGAGTAAAGTTGCGAATGATATGAGACTCATGACTTCAGGCCCAAGATGTGGACTTGGCGAAATCCAATTGCCACCAAGACAACCGGGAAGCTCAATTATGCCAGGTAAAGTCAACCCTGTCATTGCTGAAGTGATGAATCAGACTTGTTTCCAAATCATTGGTAATAACACTACTGTCATGTGGGCAGCAGCTGCGGGTCAATTTGAGTTGAACGTGATGGAGCCTGTCATGTTCTACGACATCTTGACTTCTCTCGAAATTTTGAAGAACGCATTCAACACGTTCAAAGTCAATTTGGTCTTGGACCTTAAAGCAAACAAAGAAAGAATGCAATGGTTCGTTGATAATTCAGTCGGAATTATCACCGCTTTGAACCCACACGTCGGGTATGAAGTCGCCTCAGCTACTGCTAAAGAAGCCATCAAGTCTGGCAGACCAGTCAGAGAAATCATTCTTGAAAAGGGCGTTCTCACAAAGGAACAACTTGACATCATCTTGTGTCCCGACGAGATGACTACTCCGGGCATTGCTGGTGCTCGACTCCTTCACAAATAATTCATTTAAATTTTATCGGTGTTAGGATACTTGTGTACGAGTTTATTATTATGAATCTATTAATAAACTAGAACGTTTCTTTTCTCATTGGAATTGTAAAAAAGGATTTAAGATTGTGGTTTTACTATATAAATAGAGACACATCTATGTGTACCTTCATTTTTACTAAAGTTACAGAGAAGAATAATGATAAAGAAACACCAAAAAGAACAACAACTAAACAACAGAATTAATTTAAATCATAATTACTAATCCAATGGTTCGACCGCTGTAACTACTCTCTTTGTTCGGTGCACCGAAACAATGAGGTCTTCAAACCCCAATTTATGAAAAGTAGAAAACACAAAGTTCTTCTTTTCTTGGGTGAAGCGTTTTTCTCTTGCCAAGTCGCTATATATCTGACTAGTTGTTAAAAGGTCTTCTGCGAGTTTGCGACACTCTTTATGAACATCTGTTTGTGGAATTATGGTGCTAAACTCAAAGCTGAGTTCTTCGCTTCTTTTTAATGTGCAATTCCAAGGGACGTTCTTCTGGATCTTATCGATTCTGTCCCTATTACTCTCGTCCATAACAATTTCAACGCCATCCATGACTATGACGGGACTTTGTTTAACCACATTACACCCCTCTTCGATGTCCATGACCATAGTCCCTTCTTCTTTTTTGCAAAGTGGGATGTTAGGGGAAGTGACTTCTGGCGGGATGAATGTTGGTTTAGTGAATATATTACCCAACAATTTGATATTATTTTCGTTGACCTCAGTCGAGACGGGAATGTGAATATAAGAGGTATAGCTGTCATACCCTTCCATAGTGGTAAAGTAATTCTCGTTGATATCACTGTTGAAATTCATCTACTTTTCCGAGTTCTTCGTTTTCACTTTTATTTGTGAATGGGGCTCCTTCGCCGAAACATTTTCGAGTTGTTTCGTACAAACCATATTTTATAGTTCTTTTCTAATACTTTTTATTATTATTTCTCATTCGTTTTTTTTTTCACTTTAAATTCACTAAAAGCCCTCCTCCAATTTCAAATTCATTTAGTAAACTTTTTTCAAATCAAATTTGTTTGAAAACATCACTACCAAATCGCCAAATTCATCGGGAAAACAACCCTAATCAATGCTATTTTTCCATATTTTGAAGAATTTTTCAAGTCAATAAAAAGGCAACCCTATTTTTGCTATACATCAACACATTTATTAAAAAAAACTATACTTTTTAACTAGTACACAAAAGGACAAACAAACAGACAACAACCGCATCAAAATTCAACATAAATTAAGTCTATGCACTGATTAACAGCACCCCCCATTCGCCTGTTTTTTATTAATTTCGATTGGTTGAGGTTTTTCAGGCTCTTGGTCCTCTTCTCTTCTGCCGACGACTTCAGTTGCAAGAGCGTTAAAGAAATCGCCGACGTTTGAAGCGTTGAGTGCCGACGTTTCGAAATATTGATGGTTGTGTAGCTTACACCATTCCATGGCTTGTTCTTCCGAAACTTCACGAGTGTTTGGATCACAGTCGATTTTATTGCCAACAACAAAAATGGGAACACTTCCTGGGTTTGTCAGATTTGCACCTTCAATGAAGTCGTTCTTCCACTTCTCGAGATGGTTGAATGACTCCCGATTCGTGACATCAAAACATAATACACAACAGTCGCTCCCTCTATAAAACGTTGTCACAACACAACTGTACCGTTCATGTCCTGCAGTGTCCCACTATCAATGAGTTCGTCCTCTCTCTCCACACAACAATTAAACAAACTATTTGAAGAGTGTACGTCTGCCCATTGACCGTGACGGGTTTGATCAAAAAGTCA
The DNA here is from genome assembly GCF_000330505.1 of Entamoeba invadens IP1. NCBI lineage: Eukaryota > Evosea > Mastigamoebida > Endamoebidae > Entamoeba > Entamoeba invadens. The sequence goes on from NW_004440189.1 coordinate 67,747, forward strand.
CTTCCAATCGTCGCTTTGTACACATCGGAAAATTGGTTGTTCACATAACGGTTGATCAAACTGGTTTTACCAACACCTACAAGTCAACTTCATCGAACGTTTCTGGTACAATACAAACCCGAGTCCCCTATCAATATCGTCTTAAACAAAGTTGGGCGAGCCATACTGTTTTTCAAGTTCAAGCTCTTTTCTTCTTATAAACACTTTATCGTTCTTCACCTTCTATTCTTGTTGCTTTTTCCTATATTTTCCTATAATTTTACTATTGTTATACTACATGTTTAGTAGAAGGGTGACTTGATTTTGTACATGGACTAAGTTATGCTTTTTCAACTAAATTAAATGGTTCTTTTTACCAAAATATTCGGGATTTGTGGATATTCTTCACTTTTTCTATCTCTGTACTATAGTTTTGTATATTAGAGTTATAGCTTCTGTATTTGTTCGTTTTTCAAAGGATTTTTCCGTTGTTCATGAAAACTTTTTTCTTTTGCTTTCATATGTATATTACTATTTTTTACTATACTATTTACTATACGATCACATAACATTTTGAATACCACAAATTGACAGAAACTATAGTATTATAACACATTAATTATTAAATATACTAAAAATGATGAAGAAGTAGCTTATGGAAACACAATAATCAGAGCTTAGCTGCGGTGTTCAGGATCCAAGTAGCGAGACCAGGGATACCCATAAAGCTTTGAGATTTAGCTCTAAGTACAGTGGTAGTAATGAAGAAAGTTTTAACGACGATGTAAATGATAAGTACTGTGACATAGATGGTTTGGAAAAAGCCACCGACAGCGAGACAAAGGATCAAGAAAGGGAGTGATGAGATGAAAAAGACCAAAAAGAGGAAGATTGATTGGAACGCACAAGCCTTACAGTAGTTATTAGTCTTTTCTAAATTCAAAACTACGATCCCTGTAATCGCAGAGATACTCCCTAATACACTTTCAGCTAAAACTGGCAACCCTAAACTCGTTGTACTTGTTGTCGTCTGAAATGACATAGTGTCGTCCACATTCATATCGATGTCCATATATTCCCCATCCATTGTGTTGTATTCAAAGTTCTTTTCCAAGTTCCTTCTGGTGGTGTGTTCATCACATTTTTTATAACAAATTGGATACTATAATTTTACTATACTTTTACTACAACCAGGTCACTATATAAACCCCACATAAAACTAAAAAAATCCACATGTCGTTGGCTGATTTAATTGGACAGCTCAAAAAGTTTGAAAATACTCCCGAGGTCGAAACGGAACCTCACGATTTTACAACAATAGGACAAGTCGAGCAACTCGAGCCATTAGAACAACAAGTCACACCACTCTCGATAATCAGAGACGTCTCCGAAAAAGCAAGGCACGAGTTCTTAAGCGATGGAATGTATTTGTAATGGATTGATTTTATTAGTTTTCTCTAGTTAATTTTACTATATGCCTTTGTACTAATATTATTAATTATTACTACTATTAAAGAGAAGTCGTCAAATATCATTACAAAAGATTGATGAAAAAATCATTGAACAATAAAACTACAATTTATAGTATAATACTTATAACAAAACTATTTCAATACATCAACAACTCGAAAGCCAGAGTGAAATGAGCATCGATTCAATACTCGACATTCGTACTGTACCAGAAAACACCGCCTTTCGTGTTGTTGTTAAAGTCAAACCAGAAGTTGCTGTCGACACAAATTATAAATTGGTGTGTTGTGCGACGAAGCGTCACTATGCGCAGTACTCCGCTATCTTTTACTTCTCAACAATTGACACTTGTGACTCTCTCAACAAATTACTACCCAGCGGTCTGTATGACTTCCACATTCTTGACGAGGATTACAAAGAAGATAATGACTTCAAACCGATAGTTGGATATGTCATAGGCACGACTTACCCCATCGAAGTGTGTTACCAAAAGCCGGACTTATTACTCCATTTTTCACAGCCCGCACCAGATGGGTTGGTGTATGGCATCTTTCAAACAACAGAAAACGAGTCGAAAGAGAAGTATCTCATAGGGATGCAAGCCTTTGAAAGTGTTGGTGAAGGGGTGTTAGACCGATACATTACAATTGACAGAAAAGCTTATATCAAACACAGACAATATGAAGTCAGACTCTTTCACAGTGATTTCAAGTTGAAATGGAATTGGTTGAATTTATTAGGTGATGAGGCTTATATAGTCTGTGGTCTCTCAAATCCCTTTGTAATTTAACTTTCAAGACACTCGTTATATCCTTACGTGTTGCGGCGATAACAAAAGAAAAATAATCACTTCTTCTTCTTGATTTTCTTGATGAAAGGGTCGATTGCTTCTTGTGTAGTGTCTGACATCAGTGGCTTAACGACTTCGATCAACTCACTTTTCTTCCCATTCATTTTCCCCCAGACCGTTTGAAAGAATTCTCCAACATTCGCCACCAAAAACTCGTATTGCTCGGCAGTTTGGACCATCCCTTTTCTTTCACTCCTCATCGAAAATACCACATTCGCAAGTAATTCTCGCAACTCAATTCCACTGACCGGCTTATCTATAGCATTGATCCGATTTTCTAGTTCACCGGCCTTTGTCGTCTTTTGGTTGAACACAAACGGCACAGGCTTCTTCAAAAGACTGTTGAAATACTGCTGGTAAAACCTTAATGTACCAAGAAATGTCCCACTCCGCCCAAGACCAGCAGAGCAATGAATGATTGGAGGTCCAGTTAACGCCTTTCCTTTATATCGCCCACAACATGATAAAACAATATAAATCATATCACGGAAGATTAAACTGTTTGGTGGGACCCCAAAGTCTGGCCATCCTGTGTAATGGATATGTATTAAAGTCCTTTTCCCTTTCCCAAGTGTTTTGTTTTCCATTATCAATTCTCTGGCTTGCATCTCCATGCGCCCTATTGTTTGTGGATCACCAAACAAAACGGCTCCACACGTGACCGTGAAGTTACCAAACCGTTTCATTTGTCCCGGTGTGTCGGGGAAGTATGAAGACGCCTTCGACTTCTCCTTCTCTTCAAATTTGGTTAACATCACTACTACACCAGACTCTTGTTCCCACGCCATTGTGTAGAAGTCTTCTGTTGTATTGGATAAAGGAGCTTGACACGATATATATCGATTGCCAAACACATGATTTGCGTTGATGTAATCTGTCTTCCGAACTAGAACACGTGTTGTTTCATTTGGTAATACATTAGAGTATCTATTTTTGACTTCATTTTCTGGGAGGAGTGCAGTCTTAAAATCATTTGTCGAAGTCTGTGGGGTGTTCGCCTCTATCCAATCAAAGGTGTTTGGTTCTAATGGCGAGGCTGTAGACATTTCTAAGAAACGAGTTCAAGTTCAACCGAAGTTTGTGTCGTGATAACCACTTTTTTACTTTCCTTTAAAAAGATAAAAACAATATTTCGGACTACACACTTTATTTCTCTTCTACTATGAACGGTCTTAATATGTGATATGAATTCAATTAATTCGGAACAATAAACGCAGAAGAAACATCCTGATAGAACGATCCGAGACTTTCATCCATTTTACATGCAGCTTTTAATTTCCTAATAAGCTCAAGACGTGTTACAAGGCTATCTTATTAATATTCTTTATTAAATTATATAATATATTATATTTAATATATTTTATAAGTATTTGAATTAAAATACTTTGTGCTATTCTATATAGTTTTTGTATTATTAAAATAGTACTTTAAATTAAAAAACAAACATGCTTTGATCAAGTTGGTAACAATAGGCGAGAATAGTTTCCTTAAGTAAAGGAATGATATATTCAACACCAACTACCATTCGATCATAAAGTGGGCCGATTGTCATTTCGTGGTCAGCGTTAATGAAAACCATCACCGAATCGCCTCTCGGGCGAATACCAATAACAACCCCATTTTTCGTATTGAGAAAATTCAGTCGATCATTAGTTTCCCAGACAATTGTGAAAGTGGATGTGTGTGTCTTGTCAAGACATATCTCTTTGGTGACACCAACTTGGCACCGAATGTTTTTCTCGAACAAGACGTTCAAAAACGCCTTGAAGCTTTCGTCTGTTTCATCGCCTTCGACGTTCACTGGTAACTTCTGTGTCATCCCATTTGTGTCAATTTGTCGAATGATATCGTCGACTTGTGTACTGTCTATTCTCCTTATAACGGGTCGTACCTTAGTAGGGTATTGCATCATCAATGAGAGTATGTATCCCCATTCTTTCTTTAAAGCGACTTTCTGTTCCGGTGTTTTAAACTCTTCGATGCGTGGCTTTAACTCCATGTCCACCATACACCTCTGGACTTGTGCTTCTAAGGCCACATTCATTTGACTCTCCTTTGTCTTCTCCTTGATTTGTTGTCGACTCACACTCTCTTCTTTGACCCACCGCAAGTTCTTGAACTGGCTCTCTTCACTCGCAAGTTTGACAGAAAGGGCGTTGTGGATTTTTCTCACCTTCTTCTGAAACTCGACGTTCCCACTAAATTCTAATTTGGGGACTTCTACCGTGGAAATTTTCTCTTTCGTTTCTGGGACTTTCACAACACATCTCCACGAGCCTGTGGGGTCTCGAACCTCAACTTCAGAGACATCTCCGCCTTGTTGTGGTGTCACTGAAATCACCGAATTTTCAATCATCCACCAAGTCGTGTCGCTAGTTGGGCTGTTAATATTTTCGCTGAGTCGTTGATGCATCATAGATCGAAAAAGTAGTGATGCAAGAACCTCCAAAACGTCATTATTTTCTTTCAAATCGGTGTTAATCAGTTTCGTCAAAATTGCCGTTGTCGACTCATAGAAGTCAAGCGACAAGTACACGTTGGCTTGGAATATTTCGATGAGAGTAAATAAGAAGAATCTCTTGTCGACCAAATTATTCACCAGAACTTGGTTTGTCAAGAACTCAATGATATATTCGACTATTTGTTTGTTCTGTGTGCCGATCTCTCGGACAACAAACACCAACACTTTAAGACCAACTTCACTCAAGAATGGGAGTTCAATGAGTGAAGACAACATGATATCTATTAATGGTATAAAGTCCTTCCCATCTTTAACTTTCATGGTGTTAAGTACTACTGTCGTCCCAATCGCCCACAAGACAGATTCCTTTGTTGCATTTTGCTTGAAGCCTCGAACCAAATTAGTGTAGCACTCGGTGGTCAATCGTAAGTTCAAAAAGGTGTCGTTGCCCTCTCTATCATTCCTTTTATCATAGAGAGAAATCGATTCTAAGAGTCGTAATATATTGAATTCATCGTCTGGAGTCACTTTATCAAATTGATACATTTTTATGCAGTTCATGATGGGTTTGATCAAACATTCCACGGGGAGGCGATATACAAAGATGTTCCCCAATTTTGGTATGATCTCGTTTGCAATGTCTTGTGAGAACTCAAACGCAGCTAAAATGAAGCCACAGAATGTGTCGTACACACAAACGTTATATTCAACAGGCAGCACAGTCAATTCTATCAAAGCAGTTATAGAGCTCAATACAACTTTAGGGTTTGTTTGTCCACTAAATACCGACACAAAAAATGGGAAGAATTGCTCGTGAACTGATATGGCGTACTTCTCCATATTCTCTTTGTGTTTCATCAATTGATCTGCTACAATAAACGTCTCTTCAACCACTTTCATGGTGTCGACCCACTTCTCCAAATTTTCTCCTGTTGCTATACACGACGCGTCACATATGAGCAAAAACATTTTGTGCCAAAAGAAGAATAACCGGTCTGTCTCCATCGTATCCACCTTGAATTGATTCAATTTGTTTGTGTTTGCTATTTTGATGCTAAAAGGCAGTCGGATCTTCTTTTGATCCTCCACACTTGGAAATTCTTCGACGTACAACTGTTTGATAACATACAACTGTGTTATGCTAATAAATATCTCGCATATCTCCTTCACGTATAAGTCGATGTTATAGAAGATATTTAACTTTTGGAAGAGTAAATCCCACTCTTTTTGATCCTTCATAAAGGTCACCCACAACGGTAATATATTCACTGCCAAATCAGACAATTTGACGTTCATGTCTCCAGTAACTGCTTGTGCTGACGAATTTGAAAGCATCAAATTACTGACTCTCCAGATGAGTGCGCGCGATATCTGACACAACAAAATTTTGAGTTCGGAACTGATGAAACTTGAGTGCTTGATGAAGTCAGTGAATATCCTTCTCACAACAGTGAGAAACGAATAGAACGAGTCGTCGATCTTCTTGTTCTCTTTGCTTAAAGGAAGTAACATGGCTTCTATTTGTTTTAACACCGTCTTTTGGAATTCTTTAAATCGCTCGGGAGAAATCATCACCATATTCGAGTTTGAAGCGTCAGACTTCTTTTCAAGTCTCGACTGCAAGTCATTGGTGTAGTCACCAGTAATGTAATGTTCGATGATGACAACATAAGCGTCCATATTGATTTGATAAGAACTTGTATTGTCACCGCCAGCCAACATCTTGCTACAAATCACTTCAAGGACCTTCTCGAGAACGTCCATTGTGTTTTGATATCGACTTAAATACACGACATGTGAAAATTTGAGTTTAGTGAGTGCGGTGACAATTTTGGTGTGGGCCTCATTATTGACTTCATCGTCTTCACCTTTCTTCAAGTAAAGATCCTCAAGAATGTTTTTGAAAAATGAAAACAGCGAAATGAAAGAGTCTTCTGTGAGAAACACGTGTTCCATGAAATACGACAAGTAATGCGTCATAATTTGAAATCGCGTTTCTCCCGTTTCATCAAGAACGCTTTTATCCTCCGGGCGTTTGAAAACACTCAAATCCAAACACTTGAAAAAGATTTCAGTCCAGTCGTTTGGTTTGATTGCACACACAGTAAGTCCATCGACAAGGGCTTCGAAGGCAACTGTTTTCACTTTAGTCGGGGTGGTTGGTACCAAAAGAGATTTCCAGACATCAAAGAACTTTTGACTTGTGATCTGGCGGAAAGCCATTTTGTCGAAGACTTTAAGTGATAAGGAAAGACATCTAAGGAATGTGGATTGCTCAGTGTCGAGTGTTTTTTTGCTCTTGGCCATCTTCTCAGAAATTTGAATGAGAAGTTTGTTGTATTGAAGTTCATTTGTTTTCACAAAGAGTTTCTCCGTTTCGGAATAATCGGAGTCTTGTTGCGTGAACTGATTGAGCAAACGAAGTCTGCTGCTGTACCCCTCTTTCTCGTCAAACATTTTTTGATTTTGCGCACGCAAAGTCGACATGAAAAGTTTTTGTTATTTTTTAAGTTCAAAGAACTTATTATTTCGCTTTTGTTATTTAAATTGAATAAAATTGGAATTTTAAAATGTTGTTGTTAAGCATTTAATAATAATAATACTCATTGTTTATGTTTCTCATAAAACTATGAAAAGTATTATACTACAGTTTATAATAAAATATAGTATTATTCATAATATTGGAATATAATCAGAAAAACTATAATATAGTCAATAAATCAGTATTTTATATAGTTTTATATAATATTTAATAAAATATAATACATTTATTCTTATCACTATCAAATATTGTATTTAAGCATTTACAGTCATTATTTAAAGTTTGTTGTTTTGCCAAATAGTAACAGAAAAATCGAAATTATGTTTATTTGAGATAATACCAACTATAACAGTTGGTATTATGTCAATACCAACTGCTGTAGTTGTGTTTATACCCAATTCAAAAAACATCCAATTTCAATAATGTTTAAATCCTTTAACACTAAAAATAACGCCCTTATTTTTGTTTTGGCCTGTTTTTACAGGGATATTAATCTAATTTTTGATGATTTTCCTTTTTTGACTTGTGTATTGTTTAAGCCATTAATACACACTCTAAAAAACGGAAATTTATTTAATAAACTCGAAATTTCCTGATTTTTAGACAACTTGAATTTTGTTCAATGTTATTTAAAGTGTTAATTGCCTTAATTATTTGTTTATGTAATTGTAGCAAGTTTTTGTTTTTTTGAATTCTAATTTTTTTTAATAAAAAAAAACTTAATAATTACAAATTCTAGTTGAATTTATTATTTGTTATTATTGTTTTATAATTTCCTCATTTTTGTCGAACCTAAATTAAAAATAGCAACAAATAAACAAAAACTAATTTATTCTAACACAATACATATTACAGTAAAACCTCCCAAGAGCGGTACCTCTAAAGAACGGGTTCTCCCGAGATCGGGCATGATTAAAAATAGAACCAAAAATAGAGTTCTCTATTGGGTGGTAATTAAGGTTTGATTGGCTAAAAATGCCCGCTCTTGAGAGAACAAAATTCCCACGCCCTCCCGCTCTTGGGAGGTTTTACTGTATAATGAAATTATTAATAGGATGTTACAATTTGTAAGAATAAACAGACACTTTTATTGTTATCTTCAATTTAATTAGATTGATAAAAAAAATATTATTTATAATAATATGATGAAATTATATTAATCTATTAGTTATCAAAATACTAGTTAAAAATAATTTTATTTATAATAAATGATAAATTATAAATATAAATGAGTATTTACAATTTATTTATTTTGTTCACACGCAATTCCACATATTAAAGAGTGTTTTATGACATTTTATTATTCTAAAAAACTGGGAACATTTAGTAATACAAATTATACAATAATATCATCTGATTTGGTGAAAAAGGGATAAATTGAATTCTTTAAAAACTCAAATTTGATGAGTTTTTTCTTGTTGAATTATTATCAATTACAGTTAGTTCGGATTCAAATGAAACAAGTCTCATAATAAATTGAATTTGTCTCAAAACAAATTAAAATTGCACCTATATTCAATTTTGTTTCAAAACAATAAAAATTTGTCTCATTACTTTGTAATTTGTCCCAATAAAAAACAAAAGTGTTTCAAAATGATATAATGTTTCAAAATAATATTAAAATGTCCTAAAAGTAAAAAAATTTGTCTCATAAATGTGTAATTTTGTTCGATAAAGATTGTAACACTCTTTAAAAAATAATAAAAATATACACACATACTCTCTTTTGATAAAAGGATTTTGAAATTAAATAATTAATAACACTTTAAAAAATCAAAACTTGCTTTTAAATAATGAACAACTTAAAAAATATGTTACTTTAAGAAATTGTAAAATTTGTTCGTGAAGTTCGAACAATTTTTTGTTTTTTAAATTATCAATTAGATTAAATACAACTTGGTGAGTTACCATCATAAAATGCTTTTGAAAGCAACACATGCAAATAACAACAACTTTACTACCAACAACACAAACTCCAATAGAAACATCAAAACCTGAAAACTTGATGTGTAAGCGGCACACAATCATTTTTCCGTCTTTATTAAAAACTTTATATAAAAAGTATATTAACGATGTATCACTAAATATTTAAAAACATAAATTTTATTGAGATAATACTAAGTAATATAAACAAGAGTAAAATAACAATATTCAATATGCTATTGAATATAACCGGAAGTTTCAAGTAGATGATAATAATTTGAAAAATGTGTTGATTATTTCATTAGACTAGTCGCGTTAAAATTACTCGCTCGAGGTGTTCTTTAAGTATTTTTTAGTTGTAAATATAAATTAAACATTAAAGTTTTATCAAAAGAGAGTATGTGTGTATATTTTTATTGTTTTTTAAAGAGTGTTACAATCTTTATCGAACAAAATTACACATTTATGAGACAAATTTTTTTACTTTTAGGACATTTTAATATTATTTTGAAACATTATATCATTTTGAAACACTTTTGTTTTTTATTGGGACAAATTACAAAGTAATGAGACAAATTTTTATTGTTTTGAAACAAAATTGAATATAGGTGCAATTTTAATTTGTTTTGAGACAAATTCAATTTATTATGAGACTTGTTTCATTTGAATCCGAACTAACTGTATGTTTATAACTTCTTATGAACTAAAAAAACACACTATTTGTTTATTTTATTATTTCAATTTCTTGTTTTGACTTATTTCATTTTTATAATAACTTTTATTATACAAAATTGTTCATTTCGCTTTCAAAATTTTTTTCAGCAATTTTTTGTTTTGTGTACCAATTAAAAACCTCAAAAAATAAAGTATATTAACACTATCAACTTTTTATCAAAAACGGTTGCCACGTTTGCACTTTCCCTCTGACGTTTTGTTTTTTTGAGTAAAAAGGATGATTTGGTCTCTCGCCCAATTATATATTTTTTATATTTTTTTCTATTTGTTTTTTTTTGGTTAAATACAGCAATACTTTGATTAATTATTTCAAGTTTTTATTTCTTCCCGAACTAAACATACCAAATTAATTAAACTATAAAATACATTTACTAATCTGAACAATAAGAACTTTTTAATGGCAAAACATTACAATAATTACATTTGTAAATACTAAAATTAATGATACTATAATTTACTATTATATTACTATATAACGAATAATACTAAAATGGCACAACGATAATAAGACCTATACTCCGACAAATTCCCTCAAAAAAGTAGAGAATAGCGGGACATTAAGTCAATCTGAATATTCTAAAAATAAACATCCGATGAATTTCGATGTGAAAAACACACGAGTGACTTTATTTGACAAAAGAAGAATCCAATCGACTTGTTTTTCATGTAAATTATTTATTTGGAAAAAAAATAATTACAATATTAACAGGAAAGTTTTTCTTACCACTTCGGGCAGTTCATTCAAATAGTTAGGAACAATCAACGGTGGACATTTTTTTCAAATTGAAAAACAAAGTTAGCGAAGGAAAAAGTATAAAAATCCTCCAACTTTTCTAAGACCTTCTTCTGGCTTAAGAACCCTCAACACTATTTCCAGTTTTAATTGACATGCTCAGCAAGCTAACTGGAGTTTTTACCAGTTTGACTCCGCAGGACAAATTTAATATCACGCAGATACTAATAATGATGCCAATCGCACTTATCTGTATCCCAACATCATTCTCAAGAACTTCCGATTATTACCCATCACCACTTAACCTCTTGTGGGCTATAATTCCTTTTTCTTTGATTTATACGTCTCGAAAATTATTGATCGAAGACTTATTTCCTAAGTTTGGAAGAAAATTCATAGTGATGGTTTGTGTTTAGAATACTTGTACATTTATATATATATACACTGATGAGAAACATTAACTGATAGAATCCAACATGGTCCAAAGAAGTTCAAGATTTTAGAGTACAGCGCTTTGGGATTGTGTCTTTCAAAATGATATACTTCTTTATATCGACTATGTTAGGCGTCGTCTTATTTAGAAATGAGGACTGGATGCCTTCTTATTTATTTGGAAAAGGAAAACAAGACTTGTCACTGATTTGGGAAAACTACCCCGACCAAGAACAACCACCTCTTATCACTTTTTATTATTGTTGGGAGTTGGGGTATCATTTCCATTCGTTGGTGTATCACATCCAAAGCGAACGACGTAATGACTACTTCGAGAATTTACTCCATCACGTCTCCACTATATTCTTAGTCATCTTTAGTTTCATTAACAATTACGTGAGAATAGGCACTTTGGTCTTGATTTTACACGACGTTGGAGACTTCGCGATGTACACCGCTAAGTCACTCCACGACATGCCAAATGACAAACCAGCTATGTTCGCGTTTGTAGGGATTGTGTATACTTTCTTGAGATTCAGATTGGTTACCCTCGGTGGATTTATTATTCCAGCGGCATTCCAAGGGAGATTCTGTGTGCCAGACCATACTGCTGGGGCTTGGACGGTATACTCATTACTCACTGGATTGTTATGTGTGTTGCTTATCCTTCACACTTACTGGTTCTATTTGGTCTTGCAAATGATTTTTGGCTTCTTTAAATCAAGAGGAACATTCACTGATCCACACACCATCGGTGTCGATTCACACACCACTGTGAAATGAACTCAATTTTGTTTGTAATTGAACACTGCTTTTTTTTCATGACTTTGTTGTTTTTCTATTGGTTGGGTATTAAATATTCAATTAAAACTAAAACAAAACTATTTGTAATAATTCATACAAAGTTAGTAAATTTGAAAGATATTATTATATAATTTATATTTAATTAATTTAATTAATTATTCATTCTCTTATCGATATAAATTAAATTTAACTATATTTTATTTACATTTCAAATAAAAAAATCAACAATTGAGTGTTATATAAACAGGAAATAATCTGTAAATAAAGAACTTTTCCTGATTTTTAGAAGTTTATCAGGAACATTACTATATACCGCCTAAAATAGGAATTATAGTAAAATTTGTATAAATTTCCCAATAAAACAGCTAAATAAATATTCTATCACATTCTATTTCAAATGTTATTAACATCAAAGATAAAAATGTCAAGGTTACAAAATATTTAAAAATTGATGACCTTAAAATAAAAAAGAATTATTGGTGTGTTTTTGTCGGGTTTTTTTATAGTAAATTGTCAAGTATTTTTATTAACTTCTTAATTAAAATATGATGAATTAT